>NC_139714.1:10824250-10911750 GCF_964188405.1 Protomyctophum parallelum
GTTCCTGCAGACAGGGGGAGGGGCTTAAGGTTTAATTTCGGTGGATATCAAAACATCAGCTATTTCCGATATTTAAGGGACGCCAGTAAGACGCCTTAAGGCGACGGGTGACCGAAGGGCTAATACACTGTACCAGAATAATGGCAACTCATTATGTCAGCATTATGGCAAATGCTCTCAATCTAGAGCGACATACAGTAATGAGGCATGAGGAAATAAATCAAATGCATAAAATCGGTAATCTAGGATCATAGGTAAACCAAGAAACATATTGCAGGTATGTGGGTTTTTAATTAAATGTTGAATCAATAAAAAAAATTACTTGAAAACCTTTCCGAGAAACTTTTGGAAAATGTCTAAAGTTCAATACAGCAATGCATTGACATTAAAAAGAAAATGCATGTGAATCAATAACTACACTCTTGCCATTAGCAATAATAGAGAGTTGGAGGGAAAACATTCAATCAACCAATAATTTATGGCAGAGAGGTTGGTGGCGCTCCCGTGTTTTTATACTGTAACACAGCCTTGCGCGTTCATGTATTTATAGTGCGGTTAATATGCGTTTAATTTATTTATCTATTTATCTATTCTATTCTATAATAATATATCTATAAAAGTTAATCGTTTTTAGAGTGGGCTTAGGGATCAATGTCTGTTCTTTGTCGTTCTTATGTCTGTTTATCCCATTCTGACCGGGCACCCATTTTGGTGTCAGCATCATGTTATGCTTTAGCTATTTAAAAATAGCAGATCTACAAGCTCATATCGCGACACCGAGTGGCGCGATACGAGCTTGTAGGTCTGCTATTTTTGAAAAATCGAAGAGCGACTGACATTTCTAGAATCTGATCTCAGGTCAGAATGGGTTCATCAGACCAGTGTGTGTCCGGCGGAAACTTCGTATGAATCTGATCTCAGGTCAGAATGGGTTATACAAGACCAAAAACAACAATGGAAATAAATCTATTGTTGACGTGTGATTTGAGTGAACGTATTGTACTTGTGTTTCTCCTTTTTTTAACATAGCGCTCATAACAAAAAAAAATCAATCAATCAATCAATACTGGAATTTGCCTGCTCAAAAATAAATCGGTACGGGATCTGTGCCCAACATCCCCATCGGTGTGCTGCCGTGGCAGTGACAGCTGGTTGAGGAGGTGAGAGACTGAAGGGAAGATACAGGGAGGTCAGGAGACTAGCATGTCTGCCTTAATGAGAGGATGCTGTTCTTTCCTCCCTCCATCCTTCAGGGAGGAAAGGATGAGGGGAGTGTAGGAGAGCTCAGGGAGATGATACAGCAATACTGCTGCCATGACACACACACACATGCACATGCAGACAGACGTAGGTACATAATCACACACACACACACACACACACACACACACAGTGATGTCTCCCTGTTGGAGGTGCACCAGCAGAAAGCTGGGGAGGTGAAACAAACAAAGCTCTCCTCTCCTCTCGGTCCTCAGGGAGAGGAGCAGTGGAGGAGAGGAAATCCGTTTGATCAAAGGATCAATTGGCTTTCATAAAAACAGGATTGGAGACAAAACAAGCAGGAACGCTCTGCGAACGCACGCACACACACACACACACACACACACACACACACACACACACACACACACAGAAGTTTGTATTCTATACTTGTGGGGACAACAGATTTAAAAAAAATGCAATTAAAAATAGGAGTGCAGTGCCTGGTGTCGAGTCGGTCGGACCTACGGTTGTCCAGAACCGCCACAAAAGGCCTCTGCCCGGGCTCTGGCCCTGGGAATAACATTGAGCCATCTGGAAATCGTCAAATATAAGAATTGTGGTCCAAAAATAAACAAACTGTCTCGGCGATATTGTCAGGGAGGCGTATCTGTATCGTTTATAACAGTCAGTCACTCGTATTTGATACAGTCCGTTTCTAGCGAAAATAACTAATTCTTCAGCAGTCAGTTGACTCTTCATATCCATGAGATGATTTGTTTATTTTTCACAGTTCTTATATGAGCCGGCAATCTAAGATCACCCTATGGGGATTATAATACAAATAAAACGATACACGAACCCGTGGAATAGCGCCCTCTAGCGATATTGACGTCAGACGTTGGTGCTCTATTCTATTGTACTCATGGGGACGTTTGGTCCTCACAAGTATAGTAGCTACAAGGTGAGGCAAGATAAACCTTTATTGATCCCCGTGGGAGGACAATTCAGGCGTCATAGCAACAGGGCTGGAAAGTAACGAGGTACATTTACTTAAGTACTGTACTTGCATACAATTTTGAGGCATTTGCACTTTACTTGAGTATTTCCAGTACTTTTACTTCCACTCCAGTACATCTCGGATCCAAATATTGTATTGTTGTTTACTCCACTACATTCATTTGAAAAATGTAGTTACATTGTAGATTATTATAACAAAATAATCATACATTAACCACTTCAGCCATATACTGTCTACAAGTTCACAATGTGTCACATTTTCAAAAGATTTTTATACATTTGAAAACTTGAAATGAGATATTGTGCGTAAAAAGTACCAATACTTTTGTACTTTTACTGAGTCAAACTAGTACATTTTTAATTCCGGACTTTTAATTGTAACGGTCTATATCTACATTGCAGCCATTGATACTTTTACTCAAGTAAAACATGCAAGTAGTTTTTCCACCACTGCATAGCAACAGCAGTGGCGCGGGTAATAAGAGGAAATAGTCAAGAAACAAAAATTTAAAAAACATACATTATGAAACAAAATACTGAGCCCTAGATGTCAGTGGGGCTTTGCAGGGAATAAATGAACGACCATCCATCGACAACAGTGTTAATTTTGACAGCAAAGTTTGATTTAGTGTTTTGGATAAAAAAAATTTGGGGGGTGAGCTACTCCTTTAAGCGTTTAATTAGACTGATCGGCTTGATTGATTATGTAAAAACTGCAAAAGATTTTGGAATAGATAGAATAATAGATTTTTTTTTGTAAAATAATAGTTGCAGCAGTGACAGAGAGAGAGAGAGAGAGAGAGAGAGAGAGAGAGAGAGAGAGAGAGAGAGAGAGAGAGACACAGAGAGACAGAGAGACAGAAGAAGAAGAAGAAGAAGAAGAAGAAGAAGAAGAAGAATGAATATTAATTAAGGCGTATGGTTAGAGGCCATGATGTCAGAATGCACAGCATCTGGGGAATGTTATGAGGTGGAAATTAATTATGTTAGCAACGACAACCACAACGGTTTCAATACATTTCTGAGGGAAGAAACTTCCACATTCCGACAACAACAATAGCTATGATTATGGCTCTCGCCATTACAAAATGTAATTTGACGATTAGTTGTCACGCAAATTAATTTGCGATTAACGATTCAATTGTGTTTTTGGCGTTTTGACCATCGGGAACAATCCGCATGTAAATTCAATTTCCATTTGCCTTATAGGCTTTGTAATAAAAAACTACACGGGGCAGATATGACAAATAACTTGACCAAAAAATATGGAATGTCTGCTATTTTGGGAAAATGTACTGTAGGAACATTTTTCAACATGTAAATGATTGTGACGATTAGCTATAACAACAATAAATCTATGATGATAACAATTAATCTATGATAACCGTTATAATAATAAATCTATGATAACCATGATAGTCACAAGAAAGTCTATGACAACGCCGTTAACTACTGTATGCTGACTCACCTGACAGCAGCATGGGGTCTTTCTCCTGGGTCTTCTTGACGTGGTCCGACTCCCCAGTGAGAGAGCTCTCGTCTATCTTTAAATCGTTCCCTTGGATGAGGACGCCGTCGGTGGGTAGGAGGTCACCTGAAGAAAAAAAAGCACGCACGCAAATAAATACACCACATGACTGTCATTTCTTTTGGATATCCTGTACAGAGAAAACCAGCCATGTCATCTTGATCTCCTGACGCTGCAAGTTTTAACCACTTACGTACTAGACTAGACTTGGGACTTTTTTTCCCCCACTCTGCACCAAATCTCTTGACCAAAAATAGTTGAGCTACAAGCTCAGAACGTGTTGTATTTTGCGACTTGTGAGCTTGTAGATCTGCTATTTTTGGCTAATGTTAGTTCCCCTTGGATGCTGGAGTTCGAGTGGTTCCCAGCGCGTCACTTTTATTTTTGAGCATTTTTCTAAAGTGCGAGTACTACCGGTACTCATTTGGAAGAGTTCGTTAGAGTCGGCCCAAAGTCAAGTGGTTACTGTTACGGAGAGCACGTTTCACCGACGACGTCTCTCACCATATTTAACTTGTGCAATGTCGCCGACCACGATCTCGGCGACGGGGATCTGGATGACCTGTCCGGCGCGCACCACGGTGAACTTCTGCTCCTGCTCGATGCGGTTCTGGAGGCCGCGGAACTGCTTCTCCTTGCTCCAGTCGTTGAAGGCGGTCACCAGCACCACGCACACCACCGAAAGGAGGATGGCCGCTCCCTCGATCCAGCCCGTGTCCGACTCGTCCTCGTCCTCCACGCCGCCCGCCGCCTTTCCACAGTCTGGAGAGAAAAGAAACATTAGAGTTATCCCATTCTGACCTGAGATCAGATTCTATAAACGTCTTCTACACATCCTGACAGTTTTCTGATAAAGCTACAGTATGTTTCTATGTCAGTCGTTCTTCGAAATTTTCAAAAATAGCAGACCTACAAGCTCGTATCGCGCCACTCGGTGGCGCGATATGAGCTTGTAGATCTGCTATTTTTAAATAGCTAAAGCATGACATGATGCCAACACCAAAAGGGGTTCCCGTTCAGAATGGGTTAATAGAAGGAAGCATCGGCGGGGGGCCATTTTCACACACGTAACGCCGGCATTTTCTTTCTTTCACCGCAGCCAAAGACCTGGAACACATCTGTGTCACCTTAGCTTCTAACCGTTTTAACCATGATTTTAAACTTTAGCTGCTGAGAAATAGCAGATCTACAAGCTCATGTAGCATATTCACTTCTTGTTTTAAATCGGTCTCCTAGCAAACCCAGAGCCATTCATACGTTGGCGAAGAGCGCAATCTAACACAATGAATGAAAAACCTGAAATGACGAATGGGGACGTCATTGGCCGTTTATGTGTTAAGAATGTTTTTTGGGGTTTTCTTTCTGCCTATATTGACAGATACAGTAGTAGTAGTATATAGTAAGAAGTAAGAACCAGCCAAGGAAATTTCGTTGAGGCTTTATAGATCCGTTTACATTCTCCGTGAATGAAACGAGTGTTGTGATTGGTAGAAAAATATAAGTCTCCGTGGGAAACACATAGGATATAGTCCCGCCCCTATAGACACTCTCGGCATTAGGTCGTGACCAGGAGGGCAGTCAGACAGATATTTAACCAGGGGGGCAGTCAGACAGATATTTAACCAGGGGGGCAGTCAGACAGATATTTAACCAGGGGGGCAGTCAGACAGATATTTTGTGAAGCCACTAAGGAAATCGTAGTTCATATAATGGCCTGTTGTGGCGCTGTCACTGGACCCAAAAAAACCCATAGCCCCATAGAGGTCCATGTATTTGGGCCCAACTTCACCTAGACTGTATTACCATAATAAACATGGTCATGAAAACTTTCTGCTTCCAGTCACCAGTTTAAAGTCTCATTTCTAATGTCATAATATTCTTTTTGGAAAATTATGGTCCCATTTATTTAAAAAATGACCATAAAGTCGCGTATGTTCTGAGGGGCGTGGCTACCGTTACAGTCTATGATCGGGATTCCCCTCCCACTCGAGTCAAAATAAAAACCAACGGAGAAGAAGGGGGGGAAGTCCCGCCTCGATGTCTGGGCCAGCCAATGGCCAGCTGGGCCCAAACGGAGCCAGCCAATGGCCAGCTGGGCCAAAACGGATCTAGAAAGATGGCGACTTACAGTGCAGGAATTACAGGCTTCATTTTACGTCCATGTTAGACCCGGGGAAAGCTTTGTCCATATTTTTTACAGTCTATGGTCGTGACCAGGCTTCTCTCCTCCGAGACGAGTTAACCCATTCTGAACGGGCACCCATTTTGGTGTCAGCATCATGCTATGCTTTAGCTATTGAAAAATAGCAGATCTACAAGCTCATATCGCGCCACTCGGTGGCGCGATATGAGCTTGTAGATCTGCTATTTTAGAAAAATCGAAGAGTGACTGACATTTCTAGAATCTGATCTCAGGTCAGAATGGGTTAAAGGCTGGGAACGACACTAAGGCAACCGCGGCGGAATTGGAGCGCGGTCTCCGCGGTGGTCGGCAGACTCTGCAGGAAAAAAGCTGCATAGGCAGATTTCTTTTTCCGCCTTTTTCTGTGCGTTTGTGTTTTCAAATGAGAAACTATTGCCCCTTTTTAAAAGATATTTGGCTACTGGGGAAAACAAATAATTAGGCATGCCACGATCTGATCTTCAGATCGCATATCGGCTCGATATCAGCAACAACAAAAAAAAACGTTGGCTGCGAAAATGAGCGATCCAAGCACTCTATTCCAGCAGTGGGCTCCAGCAGCATGCAGAGGCCATGTGATCATAACAGTGTTTGCTCGCCGCAGGCAGCTAGCCAGCACGCAGCAGCAATACACTGCATAGAGAGACTTAAATATGTGCTGGATCGGTATCGATTATCGGAATTGAAAAATGTTCTATACTAAATTGGGACTTGAAGGGGAGATTTTTCTTTCCTTTTTTCTTGAAGGGGCATGTTTTGCACAATAACAGTCTTTTCATTATGTCTGCCCACGATCTCTGTGATTCATACAGTACGTTTGTTTACCTCAGTCACTGATACTAAAATCTGATATTTTATTTTACATTTTTCTATGAATCTGTGACTTGACACCCATGCCGTTATGAAACGGAAATAAAAAATATTTTGAAAAGATAATAAAAATCTTGATGGCAGCATATACAGTACAGTACCTACAAATAATATCAACCCAACACACTACAGCAGTGGTTTTCAACCAGTGGTCCTTGAAGGATGATGGAGAGTTGGTAAGGGTCTGTTTGCTTTCATTTTACACTCTCAAGAGTTAAATTATTGTTAAACATCTGCATTATTTAAGTTAATTCACAAGAAGTCTACACAATTGAAACAACAAAAAAGTATGTAGAATAATTTGCCCATCATCTCTCCTATGGTACCACATCAATACAGAATTGTGGACAAAATATTCGTAAGTTTTGCGCCTGAGAGGCTAAATCTCATCAAATGGTGGTCCGTGGCTCAATAAATAAATGATGATATGGAAAGGGTTGAAAATCACTGCACTATAATAATAACAGCAGATCACATCAATGACAGAAGGCATATAACAGCTTGTTTGCTTACTTTCTCTTTCGGCATCTGGAGGTTTATAAAAAGAAAGGCCTAATGAAACTATGGCTGCCACCTCGAGGATAATCAGCGTTACGTCTTGAAGTGCTTCCCACACTAACTGGAGAAACGTTTTTGGCTTCTTTGGAGGTATTAGATTCTGCCCGAACACCGTTTTCCGCTTCTCGATGTCCGTGGGCTGCCCGCTTAGACCTGGAGGGGGAGGCAGAGAGGGACAGGACAACATGTATTCATGAGTCACGCTTTGGCATTCTTCTTAATGTGTTAACTGCAAATTATACCCTTGATGTCAGACACTTATCAAACACTTGAAGTGCTGTCGGGATTGCAGTCGTGTCCGTAGACAATTGGTCCTCAAAAAACGTGGGGGTCCGGCGACCCCCTGTGGGGTCCTTGAGAGGAGGTCTCCAGCTAAAGTAGCTAATATAGCACCACAGTGACCACTGTGGGGGGGGTTACACAAATCTCTCATCTGCGGTCCAGATTGGGGGGGGGGGGGGGGGGGGGGTCACAACGGCCAAATACATAACAATTGGGGGTCCTTCACTTTGAGAACCATTGGTGAACGGTGGGGGGGCTAAGGGGTGTGTGTGTGTGTGTGTGTGTGTGTGTGTGTGGGGAGCTGTGGAGACTGTGGACATGTCTCATAAAATGGCCTCCAACCAAAAAGGTCAGCGAGCCTGTCACCAGGCAGCTAGAACAAACAACATCCCCAAAGCTCATCAGTATTGCAGCCATGCTCGTGAGCAGGGCAACAATATAACCAGATAATATTGCCATTATCTCTGAGGAGAGGAAGTCGAGAGTCTGTTTTGTGAACTTGGTGAAATTAACTTATATGATGATATAAGAGAGGTATTTGTCAATGCAAAATAAAATAAAATAAATCACACCCCTGTGAACTGAGCAGTGCAGGCTGCTCAACAACACTGTTGGCTGGCTGCAGTGATAGTGTGAATGGCTGGCTGGCTGGCTGGCAGGCAGGCAGGCAGGCAGGCAGACAGACAGACAGACAGACAGACAGACAGACAGACAGACAGACAGACAGACAGACAGACAGACAGACAGACAGACGGGGCCAGTCATTGGCGCGGTTAGGCACCGCTCAAAACGGTCCTCTACTTCTGTGTTTCAGGTTTTTGTTCTGGCAAATGTGTATTATGGCAAACTTGGGAGAGGAGACGGAACAGTCTGTAGGATTCCGTGCTGTAATGGAATGTGTTACCCGGTATGTGAATGCAAACATGCTGTGATCGTAAAGTGGTGTCTTCTAAACCCGCAAGGTTTGGGATTTTGGGAACTTTGTGTGCTTTTCCTTGGCACGTAAAGAAAATAAATCAATCGATGTAGGGATGGCGCTCGAAACCCAAGCCCACCATTACAAACTCGATAGCAAATACATTGAGACCCGGACCCAGTATCAAACTACAAACGGGGAATTTGCGCTTTTTAAAGTGAAAGTACACACATTAACCAGTTAACCCATTCTGACCCGAGATCAGATTCATACGAGGTTTCCACTGGACACACACTGGTCTGATTAACAGTTTCTTCAATATTATATTCCAAAAGTAAAAAGGTCATTTGCCTTCTGTAGACTGTCCGTTAGAAAAGTACTGAATTTGAAGGCCCTGTTCAAATGAAATAAATGGGGATTTTATAGTAATTATTGAATTTACTATGAAAACCTGCATTACCCGTCAGTCCGTCATTCAATCCGTCACCCCACGCCTCCATATATGGTCACGCATCATGACATCTAGTGACATCCGTCAGTCAGTCTAGTCGCCCACGTCTCCATATGTGGTCACGCATCGTGACATCACGCCTCCATATATGGCCATGCATATGTCAGAGTCTCTCTCGCGCACCAGCCACGTCTTGAAGCTCTGTTGTTTCAGCACGACCTCGCCCTTTAGGGCTTCTCGCCCTCAGGCGTCTTACTGGTTACAGTACTATTCATCATTTTAGAACTCAAAGTCACTCACAACTGGCAAATAAGAAAACATACCACTTCTGTCCAGAATTTGTCGACTCACGTCAGACTCAGAACACAAAATATTAGAATATGCTCAATAGTGGGCTCTAAAAGCCTGGATCAATAAGCAGGATCGATAAGGAGCTCATAATCAATACAAAATAACGAGCTCCATCCCTACAAGCGAACACTGTAGACAGAGGCAGAACATTGCTGACCTAATAGGATAATAATAATAATAATAATAATAATGGCGATTTATACTTTTGTGTAAAACATAAGCGATGACAACGGGCTCTTAGACCTAGAGCCTCCGGAACAGGGATTCATGTGGTTAGGGAGTATATGTGCCGATAAAGGTTTTGAGATGAAAGGTCATTATCACAGGAAAAGGCGGCCAATCACATGGAGACGCAGCGTCACATTTAGACTCCATTATACCATCATTCACACATTCCTGCCTGCCTGGGGACACGCTCATCCATGTGGACAGAGAGAGAGAGAGAGAGAGAGAGAGAGAGAGAGAGAGAAAGTGACAGAGAGGAGAGGAGAGAGAGAGACAAAGAGGGAGAGAGAGAGAGACATAGAGAGCACATTCCGCAATGGCTCCATTCAAATGCCTCTGCAGTGCATTCAAGGCAGTACATTCAAACGTGCCTTCACACATTTGACGATGCGCAACAAGCTTTTCATTCCTATTCATGCCAATGGACCACGTGTGTGTGTGTGTGTGTGTGTGTGTGTGTGTGTGTGAGAGAGAGAGAGAGCTGTGCAGAGGCAAGCGGCCAGAAACAGGGGCCAGGGGAGAAGAGTGCACATGTAAAACTGCTGCGGACAGGTGCACGCACACATATGTGTGTGTGTGTGTGGGGGGGGGGGGGGCTTTAGACAAAGACTAATGAAGATTGGAACTACTGGAGATCAGAGATTGTACTCGATGGCAGGTGGCAGCTGTGTCTTTACTAAATCATACAACATGGTGTCCCAATTTTGGGCAATGGATTCTAGGTGAAAATGTATTATAAAAACATCTGCATTAATTAATTTACAAGAAGTCTACACAATTAGAGAACGTAAAATAATTGTTATTTTGATCGTTATCCTGTAATGGTAACACATCAATACAACATGGAATTGTGGACAAAATCGTATCCAACGACATCCAACATATTCTTTAGTTTTGGGTCTGGGCTAAATCTCATCAAATGGTGGTCCGTGGCTGCGTGGCCTCGATATGAAAAAGGTTGAAAACCGATGCCCTAGTTGATCATACCACAGCGTCACCCAAAAGTAGCAAAAGTAGCAGTTCCACAAGCTTGTAGATCTGCTACTAGTGGTATCTTTGAATTTGAATCCTGAAAAGTAACAGTTTGAGGTTTCCAGACAGTGTGCTGCTGCACATTTCTTCTTTTTTTTTTTTAAGCGTGGCTATTCTCTCCTAGCTGACACTCAAGTCTGAATTTTCATTTCGTTTCACTTAATTATTCAGACTGAAAGCCCTCCCCACGGCAGCGGTTTCTGGAATGGGCAGTCTTCGTCGATTGGTTCATACCAACAGATCAGAATAGTAGGAAAGCAGATGACGTTGTGGTAAATCATGTGGCTATGGCCAACGTGGTTGCTAACCAAACTAACAGCCAACGAGCGCTACTAGCATGTAAACTGTAAAGTAACTATTTATCAGTTGCCAGTTTCCCACTTGTAAAAGAGACACAGTCCCAATGTGTTTTTACTGGTTAAATAAATACAAAACATTATAGGTCGATTTAATAGCCAGATTGATACGGTCGCGACTCGCCGCCGCAGTGGGGGCAGCCATGTTTGTTGTTTGACGCTGTCGAGTGACGGGTCTGATGGCCAATCAGCTGCTGCGATCAGATTTTCGATCGAGACCGATGCCAGACCTGAATCGCCAGGACATATTTTTTTGAAGGGTAGCGATTCAGGGCTGGAAGCCAGGCAAATTTCTCTCCTACGCACCTGTACTGTAATTAAGTATGAAAAATGAAGTATGTTTGTAGATAGTCTATATTATTTCAAATAAATAGGCCTAAGGTCCCTGCAGACTGCTGCATTTTTCAGATTTTTTGCGGCACCAGTCTGCAAGGACCTTTAAGTGGTTAATTGGGAAATGGGACCTTGAAGACCAAAGAATGGCTGAAAGGAGACACACAGGGGCAATGACGAAGGTAGCATCACATGTGGGTAATCTGTGTACGCGTGTGGAGGTCATGTGAGAGCAGAGACAGAGAGAGACAGAGAGAGAGAGAGAGAGAGAGAGAAAGAGAGAGAGAAGAGATGTGTCCCGCTCTCACCTGCTGGGAAAAGAGCATTATCTCCCCCGGCCCCGTCCCTCCCTCCCTACCCCTTGTCTCTGTGCTGAGAGAATCTGTCAAGCGACCTCCGCCGGTGGCCGAGGTCACGGAAACCAATTGGCAATTACAGCGATATGGGAGAGCACGTCAACGCTGAGGAAAAGACCGTTACCACGGATGTGGGAGATATGCTGATTGACAAGACAAAGTTCTACACTCTTCTTAACACAAGACCCGAGGCCGATTCTAAAAAAAAATTCTTCTAAATCCTAACATCCTAAAAAATGATGTTATTATCAGTGGTGCTCAAACGTTTGTCAAGGACTCGCTGAATTATATGCATTTGGCCACCGACCCCCACATCTCATAATATTTACTTTCAGGGACCCCCAGAAGAAAACTGTGGCCCCGTCGGGCACTGGCCTACTTGGGAACGATCCAAGTTGGGAACAATGATTATCGGGAATGCATACCCTACCCTAGTATACTGTACAATACCCATCATAATGTGTTGTATTCAAAGATTTGCAGCGGCACAAATTTACACATTTTTAAAATTAGCAGATCTACAAGCTATGAGTATATCTGCTACTTTTGAATAGCCATAGTATGAAATAGTGGTTAAAACGAGTGGTTAAAACGCTATATTAACTACTTTTGACACCCGACTTTGAGATCGATAGATACAGTTATAGAGTATAGCTAAAGTGACACATATGCTTTTCCCGGATTCAATGGGTTAAACCAGGGGTTTTCAACTGAGTATGAACCAGGGACCACCACCCTGACTGAGAATCAACCTGGGGACCACCACCCTGACTGAGAATCAACCTGGGGACCACCACACTGACTGAGAATCAACCTGGGGACCACCACCCTGACTGAGAATCAACCTGGGGACGACCACCCTGACTGAGAATCAACCTGGGGACCACCACCCTGACTGAGAATCAACCTGGGGACCACCACCCTGACTGAGAATCAACCTGGGGACCACCACCCTGACTGAGAATCAACCTGGGGACCACCACCCTGACTGAGAATCAACCTGGGGACCACCACCCTGACTGAGAATCAACCTGGGGACCACCACCCTGACTGAGAATCAACCTGGGGACCATTGTTGTGTTGGGAGGGGGGATATGGTCGTGGTGTGGGGGAAAGAAATTAACCTTCCATATTAAACTCATGTTGCTGTTCATTGTAACTTATTCTATGAGTAAGCAGACACTTACGATTCATTATGGGCACATTTCCTTTTAATAGTGACTCAACTAGGTAATCCAGTACGGTTTCCCTTGAGATTCTATCATTCTAACTCACTTTTCTGTGGAAGTTCTTGACATCCGACTTCCCAGTAACTGACAACATCGACGCGTCATCATTTGTCACCAGATAATTTACTGCATTGTTTCTCAACTTGTGGTCAATACGATAAATTCAAATATGAATCTTCACTTTCCTACATTACTAAATGCATGGTCAGGGACCACATGCAACACCTTCACGGACCACCAGTGGTCCACGGACCACCTGTTGAAAACCCATGGGTTAAACTACACGGTGCCAATGTATTTGTCGAAACAGGCAGCGCTTTATCACATTCCTCACCGACGATGTTTTGGAAGAGTGGAACACACAATGCTGGCAGAAACCGTCAGATTATAAATGCATAAATAAATGCATTTCCGGTACAGGGCAGGGAGGGGGGGGGGGGGGGGGGGACATACAAGTGGTTAGAGAAAAAAAAAACATGATATTGAAACAGTGGTTATTGTGGAAGATACAAGTGTAAGATTACATTAAAAGTAAACGTTCACAGTATGACATAAAAATAACTACTGGCTTCTGTGATTCCCCTAGTGAGCTTTAAAAGGATAATGTGAAATATGTATGAGAAAAATACTAGAGCAGTGGATCTCAAACTTTTCAGGTCGAGACCCAAACGAAAGTGAAAATATCAGATCTACAAGCGCACAACGTGTAGATCAGCTATTTTCATGACTTCTTAATTCTTTTTTTTTTAATTCATGGAATTTCTTAGATTTGTTTGTTTTAAAATGTATACAATTATCCAAAAAAATATATATATATATTATTTTTCTTTTTAAACTTTTGAAATATGCAGTCACTCAATGTTAATAGTATTTGTAGTCTGTGTGTTAAGGTTTGACTGGATTGCTGAATTCCTACAATCAGTCCATAATGCTTTGGTGCACTTCCCCTAGCTCCTTGTAGAGAGGGGGGAGGCCGCGTGGAGGTGTAACTTGCAGTCCAGGAAGGAAGTGAGACCACATTTTCATGACACATTTTGGTCATGAACATGGTGCCATGTCTAAACTATCTAAACACATATTAGGCCTGGTCCGTTTCCTGGGCTCCCTTCCTGTGGGTAGGTAGCGAGTGGGTGAATACCTGTGGTTAGGTAGATAGTTGGTGAATACCTGTGGTTAGGTAGATAGTTGGTGAATACCTGTAGGTGGATAGGTAGTGAATACCTGTGGTTAGGTAGATAGTGGGTGAATACCTGTAGGTGGATAGGTAGTGAATACCTGTGGTTAGGTAGATAGTGGGTGAATACCTGTAGGTGGATAGGTAGTGAATACCTGTGGTTAGGTAGATAGTGGGTGAATACCTGTAGGTGGATAGGTAGTGAATACCTGTGGGTAGGTAGCGAGTGGGTGAATACCTGTGGGTAGGTAGCTAGTGTGGGTAGGTAGCTAGTGGGTAGGTAGCTAGTGGGTGAATACCTGTGGGTAGGTAGCTAGTGTGGGTAGGTAGCTAGTGGGTGAATACCTGTGGGTAGGTAGCTAGTGTGGGTAGGTAGCTAGTGGGTAGGTAGCTAGTGGGTGAATACCTGTGGGTAGGTAGCTAGTGTGGGTAGGTAGCTAGTGGGTGAATACCTGTGGGTAGGTAGCTAGTGTGGGTAGGTAGCTAGTGTGGGTAGGTAGCTAGTGGGTAGGTAGCTAGTGGGTGAATACCTGTGGGTAGGTAGCTAGTGTGGGTAGGTAGATAGTGGGTAGGTAGCTAGTGGGTGGATACCTGTGGGTAGGTAGATAGTGGGTGAATACCTGTGGGTAGGTAGATAGTGGGTAGGTAGCTAGTGGGTGAATACCTGTAGGTAGGTAGCTAGTGGGTGAATACCTGTGGGTAGGTAGATAGTGGGTAGGTAGCTAGTGGGTGAATACCTGTGGGTAGGTAGCTAGTGGGTGAATACCTGTGCTACCTACCCACTGGTAGGTAGCTAGTGGGTGAATACCTGTAGGTGGATAGGTAGTGAGTGGGTGAATACCTGTGGGTAGGTAGATAGTGAGTGGGTGAATACCTGTGGGTAGGTAGATAGTGGGTGAATACCTGTGGGTAGGTAGCTAGTGGGTGAATACCTGTGGGTAGGTACAGTAGCTAGAGGGTGAATACCTGTAGGTGGATAGGTAGTGAGTGGGTGAATACCTGTGGGTAGGTAGATAGTGAGTGGGTGAATACCTGTGGGTAGGTAGCTAGTGGGTGAATACCTGTGGGTAGGTACAGTAGCTAGAGGGTGAATACCTGTAGGTGGATAGGTAGTGAGTGGGTGAATACCTGTGGGTAGGTAGATAGTGAGTGGGTGAATACCTGTGGGTAGGTAGATAGTGAGTGGGTGAATACCTGTGGGTAGGTAGCTAGTGGGTGAATACCTGTGGGTAGGTACAGTAGCTAGAGGGTGAATACCTGTAGGTGGATAGGTAGTGAATACCTGTGGGTAGGTAGCTAGTGGGTGAATACCTGTGGGTAGGTAGCTAGTGGGTGAATACCTGTGGGTAGGTAGCTAGTCATGGGTGAATAGTGGGTGGGTAGGCCAGTGGGTGAATACGGACGTTTGAGGAATGTGGCTTTGTGATCAAGAGGTGTGCCTCAACCTGTTTCACGTGACGTAACGTTATTGTAGAATCTAGAATGTTGTGGGAGTCGGTCCTTGGATATTATATGTCGTTGGATATATTAGGTTCCTGGACAACTAGCCTGCTTCCTTCCGTTGGGGCTCACAACGCGAGGCGTTGTGAGCTTGTAGATTGGCTATATTCTGCAAAGAGGTTTGGTGTAGTGGGGTGAAAACAAAGCAGACCAAGTACACGGTTTCTAAGTATTGAGGGTTTAACTGGTTAACTGAAAATGCACCGTGAATCCAACACAATCTCTGAAGATAATATGAAAGTATTGAAAATCAATGAATGGGTTTAATTTTATAGAATAGTGGTCTCCACATTCCACACTGACACTCCAGCTTCAGTAGTTTAGTTAATTTCACATTTTCACACATTTTCAGTTGGGATACCAATTTCATCCAATCGAGGAAGAGAACCTAGCAGAGATAATTGATCAGCTTCAATTCTATCCAGTAGACCAGTGCAAATTGTATGTGCTCACTGCTCATTTAATTATGTCATGTCTTACAGCTTCACTTGTTTATTGTGCATCCTGTATGAGTTCTCTCTCCCGAAATGCAAAAAACGGGCTGGAGAGACCCCCGTTACCGAACAAACACTCTGGTTCATCAGATCGGCTATTTTAGCACGCAACCAAGTGTAAAATCAATCATTGCGACACCATCGAGGACTGCCAAAATACATTTTGGGGCGACAAAACCAACTGTAGATTTAACAGATCTACACACAGTTAGCTATAAACTTATGATATTTAGGTAACTAAAACTAAAAAACTAAATTAAATTGTATTTTAAAAGACTGACTAAAAGTATATCAGTCAACAATGTGTGGTGTATTTACCTTGGATGGAAGCAACAGGTCGTGATGTCTCCCCACTATTTCTGACCATTCTTAGACCAGCAGGCTTTCTCAGCTGTGTACTACAGTACATTGCTTTGCTTTCCTGTCCTTGAAGATCAGTTTACCTGTCGTCACCCATTCCCTTTGTGCAACGGATACATTGCAGCTACAGTCACAAGTCACCGTGGGTACCTACTGTACCAATCAAGCACCACAAAAAATATGGTGTGCAAAGTGAATGGTGCAGAATGTGCGCGTGTGCGTGCGCGTGCGTGACGTGTTGCAGTGGTCAATGGGTGAGTGCTTAGTGTGAATGGTCCGGCATCTACAGGGGTCAATAGGTCAAAAGAGCTAAACAGACAGACATAGGCATAGTCAGACAGACGGACACAGGGACACACAGTCCTTTAACTGATATACTGCCACCTGCTGGACGCAGAACCAACCGCAGACACGGACGGGTCCCTCTACTGTACTGTACTTTCACTGCACTGTCACACCGAAATCATCATATATACAGTTAATATGTGTGTGTGTGTTAGGCTGCGCAACAGTGACAATTGGTGGTGAAAACCAACCAACCGCTATTTTCGTGCTCGGCCAGCCAGGGACAGAGCCAGCCAAGGACACAGCCAGGGACACACACAGCTGTCTATAGGAGTGGTTGCACCACTCAAAAAGTGCCCCTTGGGTCACAGGTCTCTACCAGGATAATTTTTGGAAAAAGTGGCATTTCTTCCTCAGTCTATTGGGAATAATGCGTGCATTTTCACCGCAATCGTACGTTGTGTTCATGTTCAAGCATTTTGTTCAAAACGGGCCACTAAAAACGACTCAAAACCGGGATTTTGACCACTTGAGGGCGCACTTGAGTAATCTTTGTTTTTTTCCATAGCAGTGTAAAGACCATAATTTGGACAACAGAGTGACAGCTTGAGATTTCACACATTTGTTTATTTTTCAATGCTCACACAAATGGAAACAAGCCATAATGTTGTTCTTGCCTTCTTGGGCTCAATTCTTAAAGCATTGTATTTGTATTAAACTGTACTTTTTCTTACAATACAAACTGTATCGTGATCTGCACGCATCTGCGTGTCTAATACCAGGCCAGCTATATGGGGTCCGCTGAGCCTGAGTCCAAAACATATTGTCCAGATGTGAGCAACTATACCTACTGTTACTGTATAAAGCCACTGGCCGCTTGACTTTTCGCTGACGAGAAAACCCTCTCAGTCCCTGTCACTGGGTAAACAAAACACAGGTAGCAGCACATGGCTAGCTTGTTACCCGTGCCAGGGAGGAGGAGGAGGCGGCGGCGGCTGTTACTTTCTCCAGGCCAATAATGGATTTAATAATTCCAAGTAGGTCTCTCCATGCATTGCTACGGTCGACATGCTGTGAGTTCAATTGGAGTGGGACAAGCTGGAGTTTGAAATACATTGTTTTCAACGAGGGCGGCACATATGGGCGATATGCCAATTTATAAAAGTAATGTGGGAACAGCTCACTGCGGGTCGCACAAAAGCCAGACTCACAAGCTCTCAAGGGGTCGCGTCCTGCCTGTTTTGCAGCCCCGTTCGCTATGCGTTGAGAGCTTATAGATCAGTCTGTTTTTGCAGCGCCGGTGTCAGGGTAACCTGGTGGCGCTATAAAGAGCATGTGAAAAATGCAGGTCAAAGGTTTTTCCTTGGCCTCTAGTGAGTGTGCATACAAAGTTTTACACAGAACGATGCAGGTAAAAACATGAATGGGCCAGTTATAGCGCCACCAAGAGGCTTCCTCTGCCTAGTCCGAATTTGCATGCAAAATTTCCCTCAAATTGCACTCTGCGTTCATGATTTGAGGCATTTTGTTCAATTGACCAATCCTGCAAACTTTGGAAGGCAATAATAGCCAATGGGGATTGAATATGGGGAAGCGGACCGGTCCGTTTCGATTTGTACATCGATTTGCATGATGTATTGATAAAATGTGTACAGGTAATGTAGAGAAATGTGTTTTGCAAAAGTCGGCCTCATGGTGGCGCTATTAAAGGCTGCTGCTGAAAAATTGGGGCAGAGGTTCGTCGTTGGCATCCAGGGAGTGTGTGTGCACGGTTTGGCATCGGCTGGGCCAGTGGTGCCAGAGATTAGCTGTACACGGACGGACGGACACAAAACAGAGTGCAAAACATACTCCCCCATGGAGACAATTAATGGAGCTATTATTGAAGATATCATATATTATCGTAAAGGTACAATTTTCTAAAAGAAAATCAAAAATACACCATCTACAAGCTCATAGTTTGTGTCTATAGTACTTGGGTCTTACATGGTGCCCTCCGCTTTCCATCCACACACAAACCTAACCCAGAATAGTTTTTTGGTTAGAACAACGCTGGGTTAAATCACTAGCCAGTGGTTCTCAAACTTTTTCCATGTCAAAGACCCCCAAATTGATATTTATTTGCCTGCGGACCCCCAAAATGTTTTGTGCCAGGGACCCCCCAGAAGAGAAGATGTATTTCCAAACATTTCCAATATAATAACAAATAATTACTTTTTGAATAAAACATATCCGTCAAGAGAACGGTAATTGGTGGCCGACTCTCTGAAATTGGATTGGCATCAGACGCAGAAACCAAAGAACGGGGCATCGGTCAGGGCTCTAGCCCATCCTCTCGTTTGTCCTTCCAACGACGGCAACAACGGCACAGTCGATCGTCTCTCTGTCACTTTGCTTCTATCGCACTAATCCAACGGGAAAATAAGGTGGAACATTTTTAAGGGGGGTATTAGCTGTCAGCGTCTTTTCATTAGAGGCATGGAGAGGATGAAAGCACATGGTGAGAGACATCCGGGGGAGCAGAGAGAGAGAGAGAGAGAGAGAGAGAGAGAGAAAAGGCAGGAAAAAAGAAGCCTTGGTCTGGTTTGATGGCACTGTGTGCCGGCGATGAGTCACCATCGGCGGTACACGACGCACTGCCACCCCCGCAATAAAAAAAGTTTTTTTTTTTTAATACTGGACTTTAATGCCACTTATGCATGGGCTTAGCGTTGGCGAGAGAGAGAGAGAGAGAGAGAGAGAGAGAGAAAAAAAAAGCGTTCTGCTTTTTCGTGAGGAGGCATTTCCAATTTGCTACGTGTTATTTCACGGTGAAGAGTGACGGGGTGGGGGGGGGGGGGGGGGGGGGGAATGACAGAGAAGAAAATGCGAGATGACAGGCCGGTCGGAGAGCGTGAATCATAAATGGAGGGCAGTGACACAGCCAGGACGCTATAGCCCGTTAAGATCCGCTGAGGACCCCATTCTACAAATCCTATCCTATAGAGAAAAATAACCTATGTTTCTATATCAGTGGTGCTCAAACATTTTCGTGTCAAGAACCCCTAGAATGATATGTTCACTAAAAAGCTGGAGAGACGTAGATCTGTTACTGTTAACACGCTACAGCAGTGGTTCTCAACCAGTGGTCCGGGTTCCAGGTGGTCCCCGGCTAAATTATGGAGAGTTGGTAACCAAATGGACCCTTATCAGAAGTCTAACTCTTGTGTAAAATGAAACCAAATGGACCCTTACAGTACATGTCCAATTCAAGGTTCTTTATTAATCGTCTCCCGAGGAAGAAATTTGTCTTAGACAAAGGGCCCGCATGCAAGCGTAGCCCTTATGCCCATGTCGCCGCAGTGCAGCGCCAATTGTTTACATTTTATGCTCTTAAGAGTAAAATGATTGTCTTTAACATCTGCATTACTTAAATTACAAGAAGTCTACAATTAGAGAATGTAGAGGAATTGTTATTTTGATCAACATTTGCCTGTTATCTCTGCATGCTAATGGTAACAACAGCAATACAGCATGGAATTGTGGACAAGATTTTATCCAACGATAATAACATGCTTTAGTTGTGGGTCTACAAGGCAAAATCTCATCAAATGGTGGTCCGTGGGCGTCAAATGCTGAATAAATGAATGGGCCTTGATGTGAAAAAGGTTGAAAACCACTGCATTATGTGGAAATAAAGCAAATAAAATAGAGAAGTTATCAAGTATCATTAATGTTGTCATTTTATCTGGCCCCTGGGCCCTTGCCATTTTTATCCCTGGCCTAGTGCATCGATTCTCAAAGTGGGGGACCCCCCCCCCCCCCCAGGGGTAAAAACACAAATCTTCTCTTCTGGGGCTCCCTGGCACAAAACCATTTGATATGGGGTGGAAACTGGAAAACTTGTATCTCCATTTTTTTAATCCGTATTTCTTTTGGTAAATGTAGGCCCTACTTTCACTGGTGAAAATAGTCGATCTACAAGCTCACAATGTGGCGTGGCGCGAGCTTGTAGATCAGCTATTTTCACCATTTTAAAATGGTTTTAAAATAATAAAAAAGGTAACCGTTTGGACATCCGAGGTTTCTCACCCGACTGGAACGACATGCATCTGTCAGGTTCTAGAATTGTCTTAGTATTACTTTGCTTAGTATTTTTGCCTTTCAACTAGTTCCCTTAATTAAGTTCTTTCTTTTATAGTCCGTTTTGTAAAGCGTCTTTGAGTGCCAAATGAATTGGATGTATTATAGAATAAGCTATAGCCCTCACTGCTCTCTCTACACTCAAATCATTTCAGCAGCATCGTCGAGTCCCTGTGGAGTCAAGCGGCTAATCATTAACCGTTTAAGTTGGACACTTGTCCCCGGCTGACCTGTCAGAGAGCAAGACTGTCACTTCAGCCACCAGGGCCGGGGGTCAAGGTAAGCCCTGTGTGTGTGTGTGTGTGTGTGTGTGTGTGTGTGTGTGTGTGTGTGTGTGTGTGTGTGTGTGTGTGTGTGTGTGTGCGTGTGCACGCTGGTGGACTCGCACTACCAGACATTTGCATGGATTAAAGCAAAAACTAAAACTCTCAGGACTGCAAAATGTTGGTCAGGCCCAGCAAGTCCTCAATCTGTGACTTGTTGAAACAGGATTATTACTCCAGCCACATGGATTAGGACAGTGGTTCCCAAACTTTTTCATGTCAAGGACCCCCAAATTGACACTAATTAGTAATTAGCCCGCAGACCCCCATTAGAAGATTTTTACGGCTCTAGCAGTGATTCTCAGCATGTTTAATTTCAAGGACCCCCAGTTTGACATGCATTAGTTTATCTCGGGGACCCCCAATTTATATTGTAAAATCAATGTTAATTTAACTCTGAGAGTGTACAAATAGAAGCAAATGAACCCGTTAGGGTTCGTTTCGTTACATTTGTTACAGACCCATAAGGGTCCCTCCCTCAAGGACCCCTGGGGGTCCCCGGACCCCACTTTGGGAACTACTGGGTTATGATAAGCAAGCATTACACCTGATTTGTATTTCATTGTCATGTACTGCACTGAAAATAGCAGATCTTCAAGCTCTTGTATTTTGATCTGCCATTTACAGATTACATTTTCAGATGGGGGTCCGCGGCCAACTATGCATGGTAATGGAATCAAAATGAGTGAAATCGATCGTGGCGACTGAGAACTTTAATACCATGCATTTTGAACACTGACTGATTGTGCTATGAAATGCTGTTCACCTTTCTCTTGCGTTCAAAGACACAGACAGCTCACAGACTCAACATCCTATAACTAACAGAAAATTAAAGAGAAATCCTTGACTTAAGATGACGAGCAATTTCAAAACAATCCCCACTTCCTCACAATCGATCAACAGACGAGAGAGAGGCTGTTGATTTGAAATATATTTTTCCCTGTCAGGGTCGAAGGCAATATTCTCTCTGTGTGTGAAACCAGCCATGTGACTGTGACTGTCTGAGGGCAAGAGAAATCCCCAGTGAACTGTTCTGAAAAGACAATCCATTTTACAATGAGTTTACTTAACCCATTAAGATCTGTGGCCGATTCAAAAAATGTCTTTGAAATCCTATAGGTTTTCTGAAAAACTTATATGCATATATTATATGCAACAATATTTTGTTCCAGGGAACCAGATAGCCGAAGTATAAAATATGGTTAAAAATGATTCTGATGCTCTATTCATAATTTTTGACCCCTTTTGGATGAGCCTAAAGGCCACTCCACACCAATTGACCAATAGTTTGCAACGCACCAGCACCATGCAACCATTATGCCAAACAGTTGCAAAAACCTGTTTTGTTGCAAGGAGTTGCGACGAGTTGCATCGGTGCGGTCTGGCCTTTAGTGAGGAACAATTATATGATGAGATTGGCTGAAGTCGTCCTTTAAGCCCTATTCAAAATGACAGGCTCGCAACTCAGTTTTTTTCCCTCTATGACATTAAAGTGAGTGGTTAGAAATCGGTGCACATGGGGCTGCATGTTATTTGCTGTACCGATGTTGTAAAAATGAAAGTCAAATAATGTCCGATATATCGGCTGGGCTGTTAGATCAGCGGTTCTCAACCAATGGTCTGGGGACCACCAGGGTCCAAATGGTCCAACAGGTCCATCTGGTTTCATTTTAAGCTTTCAAGAGTTGAATTATTGTTAAACAGCTGCATTACTTAATTTACAAGAAGTCTACACAATTACAGAATGTAGAAGAATTCTCATTTAGAGCAACGTTTTCCTGTTATCTCTCCTATAGTTAGCACATCAATACAGCATGGAATACTGGACCAGTTTGGGTCTGAGAGATGAAATCTCATCAAATGGTGGTCCGTGGCTCAAATGCAGAATAAACAATAGATCTTTATATGAAAATGTTTGAAAACCACTGATGCCTGACTGCATAACAGGCAAAACTGCCGGAAGTGCCCCAGACAGCCACACGATTGATTGGATGAATCAATATGCTGGAACCTAAATATTTGACTAAACTGAAATGGCAATCAAACCGGGAATATGTGCAAGTGGGGAATTATGGCGACACGGTCGATAATATTGATGAACACAACAGCAGCCTTGTCCCTATTTTTATGAGTTCCTCGTTATAAAGATGGGAGGAAGACCTAAAAAAAATAAGGGAAATTAAGTTGCAGCTTCATGCAGCTGATGGCTGCTCGGATGGTCATTTGGGCACATGGGGACATTGGGGAGGGGGGGTTCGAAAGGTTCTCAATTTTTTACATTTTGATTACATTCAGGCCTACATATTTACATTACAACCCCCTCAAGGAACCATGAGAGTCCCTGGACCCCACTTTGCACATAACTGAATTTTGTAAACTTCTCAAAGGTTTTCCATTTTTCTCTCGTTTATCAAAGATTTTTTTCTCTTCTTTTTTTTTGGCTTATTAAGTTCAATGTTCTTAAATCAAATGTATGTTTTTATTACATTTAAATCATATTTTGTCAAAGTTGTCTCTTTGACAAAATATCAGAACACCAGTCAAATACAATGTAAAATCAGGATTGGGATCACCAAACATGGGATCCTCCATCGGTAGGGCTTCAGCCTGAGCAAACAACGGAGGTACAACTTGCACAGTTTCACCAGGAAAGTCAAGTCAAACTTCCAGGGGAGGGGGACGGGGTACAAATTTGGAAATGGTTGACGGATTAGCAGAGGATTGGATTAAGGGGTTAGAGCAATGGCCGGCCACCTAATTAGAAATCCCTTTTCGATTGTCGAGCTCCGCTAATCTTAAAAGACAGCTTAATTTCCCAGGCCAGTGGCGAATGAGCCGACCGAAAGCGGCAAGTGGCAAAAACCTGGGTGGCTGCGTACCCACTGAGAGGGGAAACAAGCCTAGCCTAGCTTATCTATGCTATGCACATGCTAACAACTGGGCTGGGCTGGAGGCAGTATGACTTTGTAATAAACAGCAAGTTGTAGGCAGCTGTAGGCAGCTGCCTAAAAGGGCTCAAACTTTCCTTTTTACAGGCATGTTAACAAAAGATAAGGTTTAGCCATTGGTTCTCAACCTTTTTTTACCGAAGTTCCACCTCAGAAAATACTGTATGTGGCTCTCCAAGTACAGTACTACCATAATAACTGGTGTTACAATACAGGAGCGTATACCTGCCCCATCCTATTCAGCTATGCACAGTTAACACAAGGGGGACATTTTTCTTTTTGTTCCATTCCAATGCCAATAATGTGGCTGCTCTGACAAAACTCAAGTCTAATCGATACAAGTTCATAGCGCGCCACTTGTAGGTCTGCTATTCTTGAAAAATCGTTAAAATGTGCCTCAAATCTTTCCGAAAATTGTCATGATTTAGAAAACTTATTTTTAGTTTTTTTTAGTCTTTTTTTTGGCGACTCCTCCGTGTACCACCAGAGGAGGGCTCACGTACGACCAGTAGTGCGGTACACGTACCACAGGTTGAGAATCACTGGCCTTTGAACTCTCTGGTTCTTCAATACACAACGCTGTAAACTCACTGGAACAACAAAATAAAAAATGTTCTCCCACAATCTGAGGCTGAGCTACTAAATGCAGTAGCAAAGTATGCAATAGGTTATTCATTGGAAAGTAGTTTAACCATCTTAAACGTGCTTCAAATATATGCATCCCTTAACCTTTCACTGAATTACGATTACTGTAACAAAAGGCCAATACATGTATTCAATTGACCTTCCAGAGTAAAACTGCATGCCCATTCTGAAATGTTGACCAAAACATTTATATCGCCACAATTCAGGGAGAGGGGGAGAAAAAAGTGTGCAGGAGGACAAGTAGTGTACAGCCACAAATCTGAGACATCCGATCTCATTCATGCTCCAAATATGAGAAGACCGTGTTTGCCATTTCAACCACTCGACACCGACTCTAACGCGTGCATGTTGTTTAGACAACATGCTTTTCAACCGAGCTTGCAAAATCATATTCAGCAATTTCTCTACGTCGACGTCGACGTAGAGAGATTGAGATTGAAAATTATTTTCTTTTGAGGTCAAGGGGTCAACCAATTCTTATATTATATTATAACCAATTCATTGCATTTGACTGTTGCAAACATTTCATACGCTACTCGCAGCAGGGACACATTGAACAGCTCCGATGCTGCTGCCACACTCTGTGTGCGTGTGCGTGCATGCATGCATGCGTGTGCAGAACTGTGCGCGCGCGTGTGTGGAGCCGTTTTAATCTGGGATCAAATCCCCCAAAGGTTCAATTAAGGTCACATGAGGCAGAGAGATGGAAAGAGACAAACTCACAAAAAGAGAAATGATGCCATAAAACTGCATAACAATACTATCTGCTAATAACTGCCAACCCAAAGGAGAGACAGATAGAGAGAGAAGGGGGATTTGGAACGGCTCTGCTGTCTAGCTGAGGTGCTGACGGGCCGCTTTGCTTTTTCCAACCCACTTGGCCGAGTGCCATCTGTTCGCTGACAAGGAAAGGTGTCAACACATATAGAGCACGAGGTGTTAGGAGAAGGGCGCGGAGTCGGTCACAAAGCGTTGTCACAATACGCTTTTTTTTCTTTCAGTTGCCATGCATCATCTACGACAGTGGTCTTCAACAGGGGGTATATAGACTATATCAAGGGCCTTGCACACGGACCACAGTTAAGTCAACCTTTATTGTTTCGTTTTTAACATTAACCACTTGAACCCTTTAGCTGGAATTAGACATGGAGCACTACAAGCTTGTACATCTGCTATTTTCGAAATGGCAGGAAGACGTTGGACAATGTCGAACCGTTTCAGAACCGCTTCAGATGAGGGCGGGTCCGCAGACAAATAAATATCAATTTGGGGCTCCTTGACGAGAAAATGTTTGTTTGAGAACCACTGATACCGTCACCGCAGAAAAACGCAGAAAAACAGAAACAACTCACGGTTCATCTTCTACGATCGCAATCTCATCATACCTCCATTAGCACACAGCGAGCAGCAGCACCAACCAACCAACCCAACCCAACCCAACCCAACCCACGCCGCTGCCAACATTAAGTGAACACACTGCGGCACGACTCTATTCCACAGTCGAGCTCATCGCGCTGTCGTCTTCGACCCGGCCCTCTTGTTCCAGTCGTTATGCCAGCCAGCATTTACACCCTTCCTGATTTGTCCCCACATGTGGGAACGTTGACCTGCCTGGTTCTGTGCCCAGGCAGACAGCTGGTCTGTCTGCAGCGCACACGCACGCGCACACACACACACACACACACACACACACACACACACACACACACACACACACATTACTATACTTGTGAGGACATCAACAATTTAGATGACGGTTGTCATGAATGTAATTTTGAAACATTTTGGGCTATTTAATTTTTGTTTTACCTCATGCCGAAAAATAGCAGATCGCAACAAGTGAGAGGTTGTAGATCGAGTATTTTCCAGTTTGTGTGACCAAGTATGAAGGGCAGACCACATCAATGCACATTTTTTTGCAACATGTAACCCTTTTGCAACTTGCAAGTACGGTAGTTGCATGTTGCAAAGGTCTACCATACTTTCCGTTTGGTCCTTACACGTATAGTAATTCATTTCAAACACACACACACACGTACATACACAGAGGTGAAAAGGGGGAGAGAGAGAGAGAGAGAGAGAGTGGGGAGGAGGGGGGGGTGAACGCGAGGGACATATCCACAGGCCCCAGAAATAGAGCAGGACTGGCCCAGGGTCAGCGCCACCTGTCTGGCATATGAGCTTTCCAAGGCGGTGATGTCAAGGTAAGGTGGATGACAGGACTCTCAAACTATGTGTTTAGGCCCCCACGTCTGCATCCCCACACATGGATTTAAAGAAAAGAAAGACAAGACTATGGACAGATAGATCTCACGGCAGAAATGTTTTGTTCGGTCCCAACTAATCTCCATCTGTGATTTGTGATAGGAATTTATGGAATTTGCTTCAAGTTTGATCAATTCAAAAGTATCTTTAATCTCACAATAACTTTAATATATATAATTACTGTACGTGGCCTGACTTTCCCAGCCCACATGGGTTTTGGGATATAAACCCCATTCAATATTTGGGTTGTACACCCCCAAAAAAACAAAGCTCACAAAGTGCCACGATACTTGTGAGCTACTACATAATTCATCTTTTTAGGAAAAGCCAAGAGTTAGACATTGAATCCAAATGACTGAAATCAGTCTGACTGAGAAGTTTAATCCAGTGGTTTAATCAATTTGGAAATGTTGATAAGCACTGTGATTGAATACATCCCAACAGCACCCAAAGCGACCAGTAAAAAAACACCTGTGTGTGTGTGTGTGTGTGTGTGTGTGTGTGTGTGCTCCACTGAAATTAGAGTGTTCTAGAGTATGAATGAAGCCTTGCAAAGAGAGAAGAGTGTGTGTACTCTACCATCTGTGGGGGACGTTTTCAAGCGGTTGCAGAGTCCCCGAACATCCCCGTAAGACTCCGCGATTTTGCCCAGGCCCTCGGGGCCCCGCAGCTCCATGAGCGAGCGCAGGTCTTTGAGGCTCACGCCAAAATCCGCCGCGTGGTTGTTGGAATCCATCGTGGAGTTCTTCACGCCGCTGTACGAGTTGTTCGCCATTTTGTTTCGCTCGCCGTCGTCCGCCTTGTCGCTGCTCTGCTGCCGCAGCGACTGACGCCGCCGCCGCTTCGGCAAAAGAAAAAGAAAAAACACGGAAAACGGAAAACGGCGTCCTGGGAAGAAAAAATAAAAGTAAAAACTTAAATCCGAGAGAGAGCGGCCGCCGCGATGGTTGTAGTTCCCATAAACGGCTTCCGATGGGCTGGGAGGCCTTCAGAGGCAGGCGGACACCAGGTAGCGCGGCTGGTACAGATCAAAGAAAGCCATTTCCTCCTCTCAGACAGACAGACCAATTCCTTATTCTTTCATGTTGACTTGAGGATCATCCACGGAGCCAGGGAATGAAACGAACGCCGCCGCCACCACCGCCGCCGCGCATGCACACACACACACACACACACACGCACACACACACACACGCGTGCGCGCATAAACACACACGCACGCACACACACACACACACACTCGCGCACACGCGGCCGAGGATCTGAAAGACAGAGGAAAACAGAAGGGAGACTAAATTAGTGTCTGAAACCACAGAAACAAGTTTTGTTGCACGTATAAACATGTTAAGCACTTAAGGCAACTGATATGGGACAAGTTCTGATAGTTACATACGACCCTATGTTGTAGACCAGTCGTTCACAAAATGTTGTGCCAAAGACCGCCAAATAAATACATATTTGGGCACGGATCCCCATCTGAAAAGGTGTCGTGCCTTTTCAAAAATGTTCAGAAACAGCAGATATGCATTGCATTACAACCTTGTGAATCTGCCATTTTTCACACATTCCCTCCTGTTACACTAGGCGGGACCGTGAGGCCAGTGCCAGTCAAACCCGCAAAGGAGTCGTTTTGGTCCACACGATGTAAGAACAGGGAATAATAACCTTCCAAACACCGAATTTTGAGCAGAACAATGAGTAATAAGTGTGCGTGCGTGCACGTCGGATCCGTATGTAGGCTGTCTAACATAATGATAATCACACTTGCTGTGAGCTTGCAGATCGGCTATTGTTGGCCAATATGGATGCTGGGGGTTCAAGCGGTTAGATGTTAACGGTGTGATAATAATCTTGGCGATCTAGTGAACAAGAGGTGGTGGTGCATGTCAGACACAGACTGCATCCCTTTCTATAAGCGGTACAGATGAACCGCGGGGGTCCTGGGGGTCACGGGGCAAGGGCTAGGGCGAGGGCTACATGATACACAACTCTTGAGCGCAAAAAAAAAATGGCTCGTCTGCGTTGACGAGCAGCGTGGGAAAATGAACAACTCTTGGATGTTTTGAACTGAGGAACAGGCAGACAGCAGAATTTAAAAATACGTCTGGTCCCGTCTGGTCTATACTTAAGGACACACACACACACACACACACACACACACACACGCTCCGTTTCCTAAACAATTAACATAATTATGATGTAAAATTATGATATTTTAGTCCTTGTTCCTGCTGTTCTACATACTGTACAGCCAGATATCACAGATTGAGGCTTTAGCCAAATTAGCCTGTCCTTTTATATGAAATATAAAATATATTAGGGTTTTATGGAAGACGCTTCTGAACATAATTGCTTTGAATGCTCCAATTAGCTTTTTTTTACATTTTATCTACAAGCTCTCAATGCATCGCAGACATAATGAGAACCTGCAGATCGGCTACTTTCTCTAAACGTAGCAGATCTACAAGCTCGCTATGAGCTTCTAGATCTGCTATTTTTCAATAGCTAAGGGTTCCCGTCCTGTATGGGTTAAGTGAAATGTGACTGGTGCAAGTATGGACGCGATACACGCCGATATCAAAGCCATGAGGACCGAAGTTAGGAAGCAGCTGGAGGACTTTAAAGAGACTCTTTCTGAACGAGTGCGCAAAGATATGGCAGACCTCAAAGAAGACGTCAACAACAAATTGACTAGACTCGTCTCCGACCTACAAGACACCGTGGACAACACATCACAAAGTGACATGTTGTAAGCTTGGAGATCTGCTATCTCTGCAATGTTTGAGTGGTGCAACCACTCCTAGGGGTGACAGGGGTGCACACTGCACATTATTATTTTGGGCTAGTACTCAAAGGAGCACCTGGCCATGTAGTTTAGTGTGCACAGGGGGGGGGGGGGGGGGAACGGACGTTCGTATCCTGCCACAACGTTATGCTGCATTCACACGGGCAGATGCAACAGATGCAAAGCTACACAGTAGTACACCTATAGTCACAGACAGTATTTGTAGGAGGATCCCACTAGCAGCAGCTGTCCGTTTATCACTAGCAATTCCAGCGTGTGTAACCTACATTGTTTAAGTGACAGTATAGTGACAGACATAGTATGCTCGCTAACGTGGTTTACAGCTGAGCTCAACATTAACTTTCCCTTTCCGTTGTCATCGTAGCCCGTTTACAACTGAAACGGACTTCCTGTCCTCTGACTTCCTCATCAAAATAAGAGCTACTTTCCCTCCTGAACGAGCCCCGCCGTGGTCTCAGATAGAGAACCACTTCTCTGTTAGCCTACCTTTGGTATATTTTACCACTGCTCAACTACCTGAGGTTGTTAGTGACCATCCCATTTTTCTCCACTTACGTTGGGTGTGGAAGAGAATGTCGCTTTTTTCAAATTTAACTTATACCTTAACCCATCTTCCAGTATTTGGCTGAATCCCAAACTCCTTATTGATAGAAGACCATTCATTTGGAATCTATGAGTAGAAAGAGGTATTGTGGCTCTGAAAGATTTGTATGAGGGAGATACATTTAAAAGTTTCAAAGAACTTGCTGATCAATATGGTCTTCCACGTAATCACTTCTGGAAATATCTTCAAATTCGGCATTTACTATTGACAAATGTAAGAGCTCACCCCAATATGCCGACAGAGTTTGATCTTTTGAAAACAGTGTTAGCAATATTTGGAACTGGGCATGAGGCGTCAACATATTATTCAATTATGATAGCACACCAAGGTCAGCCCTCAAGCGTAAAGAGTGTTTGGGAGGTTGATTTAATTTTAAATCAATCCTTTACTGACGGTGAATGGAAGATGATTCTACGGAACTCAAAGAAGATGTCCCGTGAACTTAGAACCAGATTAGTTCAATTTAAAATAATGAATAGAGTCTACTGGACTCCGAGAAGATTGTTCAAGGCTAAGCTCAGAGATAGTCCGGTTTGCTGGAGGTGTGATGAGGACCTCGGTACACTTATTCATGTATTATGGGAGTGCCCTAGGGTACAGACGCTATGGTGTGCTATTCATGAGAATATAATAATAATATCACAAACCAGGATATTCCTTATACACCGGCTCCCTTTATTCTGGGTGATCCATCGCCACTAAAACACCTCCCTGCACCTCTAGCTGACTGGATTCAAACAGCATTAATAGTGGGCAGGAAGATCATTGTTAAGGAATGGAAGTCTGAGGTTTTACCTCCAGCACATGTATGGTTCACTCAGCTCGGTACTGTGGCTGCTTTGGAGAGGTTATTCTTTAAGATGAATAATCAGTTGGATAAATATGATCTGAAGTGGGACGTGTTCCTCAGTCATGTTGCAGGTCCCTTGGTGTGATCCATGGTCAGGCAATGCCCTCTTGATTATTTATTGTATTACTACACATTATGATACGGTTGATGATGCTGCGTTTGGTCGTGTAAATAATATAAACTATTTTCACATTTGAATTTGATTTTTCCTTTTTTTTTCCTTTTTTTTATTTTTTTTTGTTTATCTTATCTATCTTAATTGTCTATCCATGAATACATACTCTGCTGTTGTTGCTTGTGTTTGTATTGTAGGTCTTATGTTTTGTGTATTTTTATGTAAAATAAAGTACTGATCATAAAAAAGAGCTACTTGTAATGATTAGTCAACACTAGTTTTATTTCCAAGTCTACAGTACAGTACAGTACAGTACAGTACAGTACAGTACAGTACAGTACAGTACAGTACAGTACAGTACAGTACAGTACAGTACAGTACAGTACATGTATGGACATTTTTCAACATGGAAATGGTCAAAGATTGACGATTATGCAAAAAATGATTGCGATTATCTCAGATAATTAGGCGATTATGTAATAATTGGTGACTGACACCTTGTACTTGGTGACACGAAGAAGTACCCCGTCATTCACACGCCGTCATTTTCGGAGCAACGGACATCGGTTCTCAACAAATAATGACTTTGCATTGCAATAGTGGCGCGTGTGTGCGGAGAACCGCTGTCATCCAACCCACTGCACACTCCCCCCGGCAGCATCGGTGCCGATACGCCCGCTGAATATGAAGCTGCTCGGTCGGCCGGTTATCAAGGCACACACACTCACGGAGACGTGTGTAACTTCTACATAGATGTATGAGGGATTTTCAGCAGTAGAGTCTGTTGCGCGCACACACAGTCGCACACGGTCTCACACACACGGAAATTGTAATGACATCCAAGGCTACTATGTTTCTATAGCCTATTGTGATCTGTTCTTTTGTCTGAGGATATTGCGTGTGGCGTTTCAACAGCACGACATACCAGTGGACTGGAAAGGCTTGTAACATCATTACCCACACACACACACACACACACTACCTGCAAATAGAGTGAGGGAAAGAATCTCAATTAAAAAGGAAAGAGGGAAACCAATCATTCGATAAACTCAGCCGTCCTCTTCTTTTCACATGGATTAGAGCACAATATCAGACTCGTTCAGCCGCAGCACATTAATGCCAACATCTCGTATTAGGTTAGCTTTGAGATGCTCGGAGGAGGGTCATCACGACTTACCGACTTAACATTCCAACTGCCAGTCAGTCATAATAGTACAGTAGCTCAGTCTGAATAATAGGATATAGCGGTTCATTTCCTTCACCATCGCTGTAGTTCTCAAAGTGGGGTTCGGGGACCTCCAGGGGGTCCTTGAGCGAGGGAGTCCAGACGCTGAGCCATCTCAGCGTCTGGACGAGGCACTGAAATAGTAGAACGGAAGCCGATCAGGCCTACAGACTCTCCGCCTACAGACACACCACAGAGAAGAAGACCTCTCCAACAACACAAAGTCTGACACCGCGAGGATAGGGTTGGAAGCCTTTTGGATTTTAACCCATTCTGACCGGGCACCCATTTTGGTGTCAGCATCATGTTATGCTTTAGCTATTGAAAAATAGCAGATCTACAAGCTCATATCGCGCCACCGAGTGGCGCGATACGAGCTTGTAGGTCTGCTATTTTCGAAGAGCGACTGACATTTCTAGAATCTGATCTCAGGTCAGAATGGGTTAACGATTTGTACACTCTCAGAGTGAAACCAAGACGTTTGAGAACCACCGCTATTGTAATAGAGGGTATGCGCGTGTGACATCATCATACCCTTTAGTTTTGCGGGAACGCCTACTGACGGGAGTGGCAGAAAATACTTTCTGGCCTTGAAAGTCTTCTGAAAGAATATATGTTCAAAGATTTGTGCCGCATTTTCACGATTTTTCAAAAATAGCAGACCTACAACTGCCTACAAGCTCGTAGCGCGCCACTCGGTGGCGCGCTACGAGGTTGTAGATCTGCTATTTTTCAATAGTTAAAACACCAAAAGGGGTTCCCGTAACAGAATGGGTTAAATGACGTTAAACTCACTTTGATTTGCCATTCACTTTATGTATGTGTATGCATGTGCATACCCCTCTATTGCATAACAGATGTCAAGTCCACATAGCCAGCTCTTGACAGTGTGATTAAAAAAAACTGTTCCAAAATACGTTGGAACCGATTCCGGTTCTTGAATCTCGGAGCCGGGTCTGAAAAAGAACCGGGTCCTATACCCTAACTTCGAGTGCACACGGGACGGTAGTTCCTCTCGTACCGCTAAGCCTACATCATGGTGGTGAGCCAGGGCCAGCTGACTGATTACCTCAGGAAAAGCCTCCGGTTTAATCTAATTAAGACTTATCTGAGGCATCAGGGGGGATCCGCACAGCGGTGCTCTGCACAGAGAGGAGAGTCCATTCTAATGAGAGCTGTAATCAGCCGAACATGGTAAGGCTGATTCGTTCAACGGCGGGGGCTGCGAGGTCAGAGGAGCGTTTGCCACCCTGCGTTCAAGGGTCGGAGAAAATTGAGTAATAAGGGCCGCAAACAGTTAATAAGGAATCAATTTAGTAGATTATAAAAAAAATACTTGGAATAAACTCAATCAAATCAAAGCGAACTAGAAAAAGTGCCCTTCTGGGCACAGGTCTCCACCAGGGGGATATAGTGTGTGTGATGTTTGGGAGTAATATAAATGTGTGTGTGTGTGTGTGTGTGTGTGTGTGTGTGTGTGTGTGTGTGTGTGTGTGTGTGTGTGTGTGTGTGTGTGTGCATTATTCAATTAATAAAATTAAATCAATCGTTGCAGATCTTCTTTCACGTGTATGGCTGTCACGATTACACATTCTAGTTGACGATTAATTGTCACACAAATAATTGCGATTAACGATTACATTTTCTTTGTATTTGAGCTAATCGCAAATTATGTGTTAAAAATGGTCACTGTTCAATGCCAAAACAATTAAATCATTAAGCACCATTATCTGTAAGACCATTAATCATCAACTAAAATGTCATTACGGCGACAGCCCTTACCCTGAACATCAAATACTACTCACTGCACTGACTTTTAACTGCAACAGATGCAACACGAGTGGGGGAAAACAAAACAATGCAGTCCTTTATACACTACCTCCAGCTAGACTTAGCGAACAAACGCTCACAGCCTTATTCCGTTGAGATTCTTGGAAACTATTCTGTCACATGCTGAAACTGTATTTTGGAGGCCATCTGCCACGGAAAAAGCGACAGGATTTATTATTCATTACACTACATAATTGCAGGGTTGGGTGCATTTCTGAGGTGGCAGGGAAGCCAATTGAGAAGGGGGGAAATACCTCTTGCGCTGGCCACAAGTTTAGGGTGAGGCCTTTAAAGCATGCCGAGGTCTCCACCAACAAGACATTTCACATGGTGTTTTCTTATGATAATCAGAAAAAAAAAGAGAAAGAAAACAAGTGAAACTTTTACTGAAGCTGAAATGGAACTTGAACTACTTTTAGACTGTAAATGTCAGAATGGGCTGAAAGACACCCGTTTGTCTCCGATTGTGCTCTGGTGTGACTAATGCCTTGAGTTATAGCTGGTTGCGCGCCAGTGTTTTGCGTGCCTAAAATAGCCGATCTACAATCTCCCTCCAACAGGTCGTGATGCATTGCGAGCTTGTGCTGTTGCAGATCGGCTATTTTCGTACAATCATGCTTTACGATTTCCGACTTAACGCCGACAATTCCCGTCGATTCAGTGGAGTGAATTTGTCACATCATGTTCTGAATGCCTTGTTCCTTTCTAAACCAGTGATTCTCAAACAGGTATTGGCTCAAGACCCCCATTTGAAAAGATTGTCTATTTTCGAAATGCCGAAAAATGAAAAATGAAATAGGGCTCAAGTGTTCTCCCTGGGACCCCCTCAAAGACCACTGCCCCAAAGGTCCCCGGATCCAACTTCGAGAACCATTTGCCAGAACACCAAACACCTGCGATAATTGAGTTGTCCTGGATTCTACACAGGCAAAGTATAGGTTACAAGTGACTTAAAGCAAAGAAAGCAGGTTCCTGTCCTGCCTCCCCCCCCCCCCGCCCCACACACACATATACACACACACACACACACACACACACACCCCACCCCCATGAGCGGCATCGCCAAGATGAAGGTGTAGTGCCAACATTTGCTCTGCGGTGACAGTTTCGGGTTGCGGAACAGGTCACATGTCACAACAAGTGGAAAATCATTGTGATTGGATCTCCGAGCCAACAGCTGGCGTCTGTACGGGTCGAACAATGACAGAGAGGGGGTTGTGTTTAACTCTTTGCACACCGCAGCAACTGTTAACGCAGATATAGAGAGGGGGGGGGTACCGAAAAACACCAGAGTCAGAGACTAGTACCAAAATGAGACCTTCTCCGCCACAGCCAGAGAACAGACCGAAGAACCACCCAAAACAAGGGCTGAGGGGAAACAGAAGAGAGAGGGAGAGACTCAGAGAAGCAGAGAGAGGTTTACAAAGATGACAAAAGGTGGACATCTTAGCCAAGTCCTACACTATGTCTCAGTTATGTCCCCAATCTAGGAAACCCTCTGGCACTTTGTGTGCTACTATGTGCCAACAACACGATGGAAGTCAAGGATAGCGATTCCAGGGATCCCTCTACATTGGAGCTGCCGGAGGGGTGTGTGTGTGTGTGTGTGTGTGTGTGTGTGTGTGTGTGGGAGGCGGGCAGTATTTTTAGCTTCCCCTAGACTTGCCCCCTCCCCCTCAAACACTGGCCGCCTCTGAAGTGGGTCAGACCGTGTAAATGTGGAGAGGGTACATGCAGAGAGGCACCCAGGACTCCTTGTGCAAAAGTCTGGCATGTAGCTCTGAGAGGGGTCTACTTCACACCAGAGGCTGGGAACCTCTACATAGCTCTCTCAGCCACTGTCACCCTGCCAATTCATACGGACAGGACGCATAGCGCATACAGCAGTCCGAGCAGGGGTGTCATGTCACCCTCTCTAAAGGCACACTTCTGACTGAGTTCGTGACTCATTTCTAGAAAGACGTGGGCACATCAGATTGGCGCATCAGATTACAATGGTGTTTTTTTTTTAGTACCACGGAGTGACAAAGTGGAACTTTATCAAAGCATTAATAAGAATGCAACAGGCTTCCTTTTATTCAGCGGTTATAATGCCCTTTTACTGTCAGTAGTAACTTGTAAGAAGAGCCTGACCGATATCAGTCTGACATCTCTCATTTTATTTATCTTTATACACATCAGTATCAGACAATGTTCACCTATTTTGGGCACACCTGAACACAAATAAATGTACACCATGATACAACACTACACGTACCACAATATAATCTCATTCCTCTTATTCCCAAATTTAAATAACATAAAAACAATTTCCTGTGTGCCAAGTACAACTTGGGAAACCAACATAGAGTGCCCCCCCCCCCCCCTCCCCCCTCTTATGGGGGTCCCTGGCACATAATTTTCAAATGGGGTTCAGCAGGCTAAGTACTAAGCAGTGTCAATTTGGGGGTCCTTGATATGAAAAAGTTTGGTAACCACTGTTCTAGAACACTGGTTTCCAAACACTGGGTCACAACCCATTTGTGGGTCGCGGACACATTTTTATGGGTACTTTATTTTTGGTTTCCTACATTTTTTGTTTGTTTTTTTCAAAAAATGAAGAAAACAAAAGCAAAAAAAGCAAAGTTTCTCTTGAATTAAAATCAAATTCAATGATTGCTTTCAGTCCTCTGGGTTCTTTTTGTCCTCAGTAACACTCAGAGTCGACACTGTGGCCTGGGTCTGCTGACCTGCCAGGCATTTGCTGAACCACTCTGACCTTGCTGTGCCCCCCTGCCCCCCCCCCCCCCCCCCCCCCGCTACTACTGCAATAGCATCATGACCATTTAGAGCACTGTTTCAGATCAATTTGTATGGGTCATGAGTAATTCATTAGCAATAATTTTAAGTAGTAGTGAAAATAGCTGATCTACAAGCTCACAACGTGGTGTAGATATGCGATTTTCACTATGGGTTCCGGGCAAACGTCTTTTTTTGGGGGGGGGTCTTAACCACTGGTAGAGCACGACAAGCATTTAACTTGCATCACTGAGAGACCCAATAAGTTTTGTTTAGAAAGTGACAGAAATATGTGCCACGTGACGTTCAACATAGATTTCCTATTATGGGCATGTAATTATAGGTAGGCGACATTGAAAAAGATTGTTAGACACACACACACACACACAATTGTTGAACTCCTATCCGTCCTCCTACAGACTCCAGACCACCACATTTGACCAATCAGAATTGAGCATTCATAAAAGCACTGTAATAAGGATACATCGAAGAACCACCTGGATTTGTTATGCTTTCAGACAAAACTGATCTACTGCCCCATTGTGCTTTTAGATGGGTATGTCTGAATACAAATAAAGTTCTTTTGTTGATCTGACAATATTTAAAGAATGTCAACAAACACTTGCATGATTGGCTGGATCACAGAATAAAGACATTCCATTCCAGAGAAGTTAACCATCTTCCATTAACCACTCTTAATAGGACGTAATTGGAAAATGTATCCTATAATTAAAAAAATCACACCCGTGTGAAGTGAGGGGCGCTCTTATCAGTATACATCATCTCACTCTCAACCAATGGCACATCTCCCACCCAATCGTGTCCTCACTTTTGTCTTCAATGTTTGTGTTTACGCACATTTGTCTTCAATGTTTGTGTTTACGCACATTTGTCTTCAATGTTTGTGTTTACGCACTTTTGTCTTCAATGTTTGTGTTTACGCACATTTGTCGTCAATGTTTGTGTTCACGCACATTTGTCTTCAATGTTTGTGTTTACACACATTTGTCTTCAATGTTTGTGTTTACGCACATTTGTCTTCAATGTTTGTGTTTACGCACATTTGTCTTCAATGTTTGTGTTTACGCACATTTGTCTTCAATGTTTGTGTTTACGCACATTTGTCTTCAATGTTTGTGTTTACGCACATTTGTCCTCAATGTTTGTGTTTACGCACATTTGTCGTCAATGTTTGTGTTTACGCACATTTGTCGTCAATGTTTGTGTTTACGCACATTTGTCTTCAATGTTTGTGTTTACGCACATTTGTCTTCAATGTTTGTGTTTACGCACATTTGTCGTCAATGTTTGTGTTTACGCACATTTGTCGTCAATGTTTGTGTTTACGCACATTTGTCGTCAATGTTTGTGTTTACGCACATTTGTCTTCAATGTTTGCGTTTACACAGACCCTCAAAGCTGGACAAGAATATATCCTTTTTAAACTATTTTCCTTAATGACATGCCCAAAATAGGGACGCACAGTTGGAAATGGTTAAGAATGACTGCCAGCATTGCTAGCCATGCTGGCTGAGCTAAAATGACAACTTGATGTACTTACTTACTCAGTGGTGAAAACCAAGTATGAATGTCTTAACAACAACAAGAAATTGCTCATGTTAACCCAGAGCAACTTAAAATTCTACTGCCTTACTAATCACTTAGCCACAGACTATATTATACTCAACCATGTATCGCATATGCACATGTCTACCAAGCTCTGCGTGAATCTATAATGATAGCAGTGTGTTCTGAAACAGCAAATTAACCTTAACTGCTCTCGGGTCTTAGCTGCCATTTTGGGTTCAATGGGCTAAATTGGGGAGTGAGGCATGACTCAGACCTGCTGTCCTCAAACCACTGAGCGAAATAACCTTTGCCTTTTGCAGTGCAAAAGACAGAAATCACATGTAACACACCCAATGCGAGAAAATAGTGCCATCATTACAATGTGCTCAATAGTACAGCAGCAGACTATATTTAGCATCTCAATGATAGTTTACATGGCTTGAATGTCACCTTAGATTAATAACCCACAATGGCTGCTTGCTCCTTTACATAAACAATACTTCTGCTTCAAAGGAGCTTACTCGGTTACCGCTGAGCATTGACTGACGGTCGCATGGGCTGATTAGAAGTTATCCCCATCTAATTAGATGCATTATAACAATCTACTTTAATATATTATGTCACAAATGTCTGGTACACATAGGGCACAGCCTACATTTAATTGATTGAGGAGTGGAGCATGAAAGTGAAATTAATGGACCTGTTAAACATCTGGGAGGGGACTGGGTATGATGAGTCAGGAAGAGTTAAGAGCTTTTCACTGCCTGTTAAGCGTATGCATCACGCTGTACAGAATAAAGTCGAGTCTCAATGTAGATACCATGTGAAGGAACAGTGATTGATTTAACCCTTTTTTTGAGTAGGCAAAAACTTTTTTTTCTCCCCTTTTTCTCCCAGTTTAGTCATTTATCTGTTTTTAAGTCTGGAGACTCCCGTCCAGGATAGGCTTTAAAACGCACCTACTGCAGGAGACTAGCCTGATGCCTCAGATCTGAACACATTCGATTTGGCCTTAGGGACCCATTGCGACCCCATGGTGTACTAGACACTAAACTTTTGCCAATTAATTCCTCGCCGCACATTTGTGTTGCCACTGGTGTTGTACCCAACTGGCTCACCTACTGTAGCACTGCCAATGAGGAGCCCCCACCGGGAGGACGATATACCTGCTCCTCTCGTTCAGCATTCCCCGGTGACAGCCGTGCCACCCCAGCCCGTAGAAGACTACATAAAGCGACAACAATCCCCATCCCTGCACGGTGCCAGCCGAGCGCCCTATAGAATATTAGGTTAATAGAAAACAAGTACTATTAAGCAAGTGTAATGAAGCTGAAATGCAGTGCACTAAACAGTGAAACCCTAGTGATATTATCTTAAGGGTGGCGTTACAGTCTACCAATTTAATTAGGACAAGAGCTAACCAGCTGAACCACACTAACCACATGGGTCAGAATATCTTGCTTGCTTCTAAGACATTTCCATAACAACTTACAAGAAAGCCAGAAGGACAAGTTATGTTCATTAGTTAGTTAATTTCGAGCCAGATAACACACTAGACAGCCAATCAGAAAACAAATACAGTACAGAACGACAAAATAACAGCAAACACAAATGAGGTAGCTGTGCACTGCAAAACATTATAACTGTCATTTCAGTTTGCCTTGCTAGACAAACATTGCACAGGGAAGTTATGACAAATGAAATAATGTAAATATCTAAAGAAATGACTGACAATGACCGGTACAGTCGCAATGTGAGGTGTTGTGAAGCTATGCAGATAAGCTACAGGACATGCTATGCAGACACTGTAAAGATCTACAAGTTATGAGGATCAACAAGTTATGGTAATAGCTCGTATTGTAGATCTGCCATTTGTTTGCAATTGTTGTCATTCTTTGCCATAAAGGCCCAAAATAGAGATGCCAGGTTAAAAGTGGCTAAAAAGCTGTGAACAACGTGGAAATAATGTTGGAAATATGACATATCTGTAAACTTCATCTAGAGTGAATGGGAATGGTTAAGCAGAAAATATTGCAATTAGCTCAAATAATTGTGACCAGGCGATTATGCCATAATCATGACAGCACCTACATGAAGCTCAAACATTTACCTATCTGGTATTCTGTCACCTGCTAACCTGGTTGGTTGAGTGACAGTGACAGTTTGGGTTCAAAGGCCTCAGATGCAGCCATAGATTGTGTTACTGTTGGGTTTGAGTGAATCATTAAACACAATAATGTAGCAAACAACATCCAATATCAGTGAGAATTGCCTAAACTTCAAGAATCATTTCCACATGATATTCACAAAATAGCTTTTTTCCAGAATTGTGATCAATTTCTATCACAGTCACACACACAAAAAAAAGATTATCTTAAATACTACAATTTGTATTTAATGTGAAACAGCTTAATCATGTATGGATAAGTGGTAATTGCTGCTTGTATATGATTGTATCATAGTAATAGCATGACCAATACATAATTAATTGATAGTGACGTTTGCTTATCTGATCGACACAGCTAGCCAGTAAAAACTACAATGCCGTTTAATTCAACTCAGTTTGACCCACACCAGGCACATCCAAATTACTTTTCAACGCGGTAGACTGAAACTAGCGGACAAGAGACGCATTTCATTAAAGTGACAGGATAGGACAGCATTAATTATCTCAAAGCTCATAAGTGATTACAGAGAGACAAAGCAGCCGGGCAGTGCAACAAGCTGGGTGCCATTTAATTGGATAAGGATGATCCCTTCGGTGCTCAGTGACTGCATTCACGCCAATATGGAAGCTTTGCAGGTAATAACGTTAGTGAGAGAGGGGAGCGATGTAATGGACCGTCTAGCCCGATCACGTTGGATCGATAGCACATGGTTTGCTTGTTTAGGAAAATGTATTAATACTATGTGGGGGGAATTGGAGTGGAATGTATCAGCACTGCAGCACAATAGAGTATACTTTCCATGTTGCAGTACCAGTACAATAACTAAAGAACATGCCCAACTTTCCTGGTATAACAGATTAGTCAAGGAGTGACTTTGATAAGGCAGACAGCATTTATAGCTGACCTCAGAGAGATACAATACAGAGTTTGCTGGCTTTAGAGACTGACATTATCTTAACTGATTTTCTTGTCAACTGAATAGATTCATGGCAGGGAGATTTCACCAACAGCAAAACCCCAGGGTATTAACATATGAGCAAGTAATGTTCAATGTCTGTAGTATGTATATATGCTAGTGACATTCAATAATATACAAGCTAGTAGCTTTCACTGGCTGTGTAGGCTGTATATATTAATTCATTGCATTCTCATTAAGTGACCTTTAAAAGGTTTTGGTAGATTTGGCAACACTTGCTATGACTGGTGGTCGTGTCAAGTGCATTTTTATAATACAGATGGCATCCGAAGCTAAGCACGTGTAAGATCAAGTGTTAAACTCCCACACAATCCACTATGGATATACTGGGAGCACAGGTTTACTTACACGATAAGCCAGCGGTAGCTCATTTGTGCGAAAGACAACAAATTAAAAAGTAAGTGCTGTTGCTAAATCTGTGGGGCTGCTTGTTTAATGGCCGAGGAATCATTCAATTAACAAATTCAACCAACTGCTGTAATATTACAAAAGTTCAGCCCCACCAGATCAGGCATTGGTGATGCTGACCCAACCATTCGGCATTCCACCGTGCACGCATACGTCATCTCCTGTGCTGTGCACACTGTCACACATTACATTTGTATATTTGCCAGGAATGGGTGACGTCACAACAAGCAGCACCAATAGTATGATTGCTTACAGAACCGATTCCATTGAATGGCTGTTGGTACACAAAGGTCTCCGGGGACGTCAGAAAGTGGTTTTCATTACGAGGTGGAATATGGCGACATGTCTGACTATCATATCATAGGTACCGTATGTGAAAACAGTCAGGGACCAGGGTTGTAGTGTGTTTTATATAAAAAATACATGTGCAATTATTTAAATGTGAAAACTAGTATTGAAGAAATGTTATACGTACTTCAGCTCATTAACATTCATTGCTCACATGGTTTCAGATTGTTGCGGGTACTATGTGAACTGGTATTTTGTCAGCATTCATTCATTTGTGGTCTCGGAAGTTCATATTAACTCCCACCCCCCTCATTCACAAATGGAGGGGCATTTACATGTATGCATTTATGTAGGCTCCACCACAGGAGGGTGTCACTTGACAAAAAGAGAAGATAAGATCTACAAGCTCACAGAGCTCTGCTCTTTCTGGCAAGCGAGCAACACTGTTGTACTACAGAGTATAATTAGGCTTTAACTGAGCTAATTGATGAGAGTGGCATGGGTTTCATTCAACAGATAACGTCAGTCCCTTGGTGCTGATCAGTGACATTGAACTTCATTTGAACACATTCAACCTCCAAAGGGTGTCCACTGTCTGCACAATATCGCTGATATAGCATTTGCCAAAGAAACAACCCAGTCTGTGCAACAACAAAAAGGGTAGGTGGGGGCTTCAGAACCAACTGTCAAGTCCGGCAACTTCTTACTGGCACAGTACTGTACTGGGCCTGGTACTTGGTACCGGTTGCCAGTAACGGTCAATGTGTCTGATAACATAGCAATGGGACGACGAGGCCCCCAGGGGCCCCTACCCAGACCGTCTTTCACCTCCAGGATATAGAAAACAAGAAGCACCCCCCCCCAAATAAATCAATGTCAGTCTATGCGGGGGTCTGTCTGTCTAGTGTGTGTGTGTGTGTGTGTGTGTGTGTGTGTGTGTGTGTGTGTGTGTGTGTGTGTGTGTGAGCACTTCAACCTATATTACTTACCCTGTAGTATTTCCCTCTACACCAAAAACCCACTCCCCCCCCCCCCCCCCCCAAAAAAACAAACAACCAACCCCAGTCTACAAGCTCACGACGCGTCGCAATGCGACCCACTATGATCTTGTAGAGCTGCTATTTTTCGCCAAATGTTCGCCCCCCCTCCACACCAGCACGGGAGGACGGCGCTGCCTGGCTGGGGGTCCCAGGTCCAGACAGTCAAGTGGGGGTGTTTTTTTTTGTTTTATACGTGAAGCTAACCGCGGCTAGCTTTTGCTAACTAACCGACTAACCGACCCCGAGGAGGAGAAACACATGCAAACCGCTGAACTCTTCTCTCACCCCCCCCCAAAACAACCGTCGTGTCGCAAAAACCGACTCAACGTTACCAACCACTCCAACATTCTGAAATGCACAGATAAAGACATGGTTCACACACACAAAAAAATAAAAAAAATACTTACTCCGTTTCTCTGAAATGATAAACCAAACCCCCAGGGGATTCTCCTTCTTTTTCCTTCCTTTCTTTCTTTCTTTCTTTAGGTCTCTCTCCTTTCTTTCCAGTCTTTCACTCTTTCACCCCTCTCTCTCTCTCTCTCTCTCTCTCTCCCCCTCGGTCTCTCTCTCCTCTCCAGTAAGGACTAGTCTCTTTGCCCCGATGTGAGGTGAAAAGAGACCCCGCCCAGCCGCGCTGTCACAACACCGCGAGGGGACATGTGATGCTCCGCCGTCAGGGAGGATGGGCCGCCGGGCCGCATAGGGTAGCTTTTACCACGACATGTCCTGTCAAAGAAAATGATAATCATAGACAGTTTTACCCAAAAGTTTGTTCCCCAAACAGTGGGTCATTTGTGACCATTTGTGGGTCACAGACCAATTTGTATATGTATCACGACTCGAGTACACATTTTATTTTGTTTCCTATCAAAATAAATACATACCGGTATATAATACATAATACATAAAAATAAATATATATATATTACACTAATTAAGGAGTAGTGAAAATAGCCGATTTACAAGCTCGCAACGCAGTGCAAAGTTCGATTCCCGCTGGGGACGCTGTGGGCGCTGGGGGTGTGTTCCCTCCTCCGTGTCATCAGTGCCCATACCCAAGGCGGAAAGGGCCTTTCTGTGTGGAGTTTGCATGTTCTCCCTGTGTCCCCTGGGGTAGGTACCCTCACAAAAACATGCAGTAATCCTGGTCTCTAAAGCTACCTCCCCTGGCCAGCCTGATGGAGGGGAAAGGAACTAGTCGGAATAACGTGTTCCTTCCACGCGCTATGTCCGGCTGGGGAAACTCCCCCCTGTCAGGTGAAAAGAAGCATTGGACTCCTCATGCATAGAAGAGAGCATGAGGTCAGTCTGCTGCCCCCCCCCCCCCCCCCCCCCCCCCCAGTTTGGCAGAGGACGTGTAGCGCCCAGGGTTACATTAGATAATTGGCACTGGGTGAAAAAACTGGGTTGCAAAATCGTGGGATAAAAATTATTAAAAAAAACTCAGGGTTTTGTGAACACCCCACAACCTTTTAAGTTGCTTGATACAGTATTTAAGACATTTGACATTCATTGTAGCTGCCCCATACAAACACATTGTAATTTCAAACTCCATTTTAACCATGATAGATGAATTGAAAACACCTACTACTAGTACTACTCCTTTAAGGCCTGCACGGGACAGACCCTCATAACTCTGGGAGTACACAAATAGAGTGCACTCAGAGAGTTACCATTCAATAAGCTGGGGATCCCCCTGGAACTGAAATCCCCCAACGACCCCCTGGGGATCACCCCACTTTGAGAACCACGTAGCATAGCCTACCCTACTCTTTCAAACATTTTCATGTCAAGAATTCCCCCAAATATAAGATATGTAAGCCTAACTGATCTGTGGCCTGTCCTTCAGAGGTAAATAAATCATGTGAAAAGATGTAACACCCGGGACTCGAACTCAGATATCCTATGTGAAAGTCCACCATCTTAACCACTAGACCAAAAGGATATCCCTGTAGACTGGGGGAGATATAAGACTTTTGAGGCCATCAGGCAGAGGCTGGGTGCTTCCAGACAGTGGAGTCACGAAGATGCCAAAAGCTGCGAGCGGCAGCTTCCGGGTTTTTAGACAGCTGGTGGACGGAAATGAAGCACCACCCACGCGGCAACTTGCAGCGTCGGCCAGATAACCGGAAACTCTTTGCAGACGCTGCAAATTGCTGCGTGGGTGGAGTTTAATTTCCATCCACCAGCTGTCTAAAAACCTGGAAGATACGCCTGCCGGTCGCGGCTTTTGGCATCTTCGTGACTGTCTGTATGCAGTGGCTCTGAGCCACTCTGCTTCTGGGTGTATGTAAGCACACTTGGGCGTCAAGGCGCGGCAAAAAGCCAACCGTTGCAGACGTCTCTTCCTGGGTTTTTTTCTGCACTGACACTCAACCCACTTTTGACCTCCTCCCATCCGGGTCACGGCACCAATGTAAAGCCCGGGATTCAAACTCTGTCTCCCGCGTGAAAGTCCAACATCTTCAGTCACCACTAGATATCCCTATTGACTTTTTGAGACCATCAGGCATGAGGCTCTGAGCCACTCTGCTAGAAAGACATATTCATTGTTTGCTGGCTACTTCTTCATTCCTATTGCATTGGAGTGCTCTCTTAAATATCTTATGGTACACTGTCACTGAGTCTATTTTGAATATCAAAGATTGCATGGCTTTTTATCATTATCATTATTATTGTGCATTCTTTTAAATCAGGGCCTATAGTTAAAAAGGTGCCTTGCGCTGGCAAATCGAAGGCAAAAGCTACCACACGCCAACGGACCCTGGTGTAGATCCCCATTGGCTTAGCCAACATATCAGTCGCCTGTGGAAACGGTTACGTCATGACCCCCTCTCTCTCTCTCTCTCTCTCTCTCTCTCTCTCTCTCTCTCTCTCTCTCTCTCTCATACTCTCCCTCTTCTCCCCTGTCGCACTTTATAATAAGGGGTTTATTCAGAGATCAACCTCTCCTCAATCTCATATGATACACAGCCTACAGGCTGCTAATAAAGGCACCTCAGTCGGTTCGACAGTGCATCATTTTGTTGTTGCACTGCGTGTGTGGAATATGAAGTCCACCCTACACAACACTAGTCTTCCCTCGGCGCCTAATCAAACCTGACGTCACTCTTTCCATGACGTAGCGCTTCTCTCTCTCTCTCTCTCTCTCTCTCCAGACTCAATGCCCGTATTCTTTGTGATTCTTGCAGCAGTCCTGTGTTGGCAGTCTCTCTCTCTCTCTCTCTCTCTCTCTCTCTCTCTCTCTCTCTCTCTCTCTCACACACACACGCACACACACGCGCGCGCGCGCGCACACACACACACACACACACACACACACACACACACACACACACTGCTGCTCTAGCAGCTCTACACAAATGCCTCTCACATGGCAATGAATCGACCATGCTATACTTTTTATTCTAAGCAGAAACAGCAGCCTAATGCGGTAGCCTATTGCTTTAAAAAAAAAAATGTTTAAAAGTACAAAAAATAGGCCTATCCAAAAAGTGAAAGTACATTTTCTTTTAATTATCAGTGCAATTGTATATGCAAATGTAGACCAAAAAAAACCATATATCAAAATCAAAGATTTTCTAAAAACGCGATATAAATAGGGCTTAAGTGGTGAATACAAGTACTGTAGAAGTTTGTCTTTGAAATGTGAAAGTATCCAAAACAATACATACAGTGAAGTACATAAATCAAAAAATTGACTTAAGTACATTACTCAAGTAATTACAGCAGTTTTTGTCCACCACTGCAACTAATGCTTGTACAGAGACTGGGAGGCCAAAGTGTTTTTATTGACCTGTTACTTTTACCCTGTATGTATTGATCCATGATATGACTCGGCTGCTTATGATGGTAGTTTCTACAACAGGAGATAATATAGCACAGAAGATTGTATTCTGATTATGTGCATGAAGTGAATGGCCTTTACACAAGGTCATGGACATCCTCCCGACACCCGGCCGCATGCAACAAACAAACAGTCGGCGAACAGTAGCAATTCCAAAAAACAATTAATTTGAAGTGCACAAAGGGCTCATTTTGTACATAAAATCCAAACTATCACCTGTATGTATGGTTTGAACCATAACCATAAAACTGTAAAAAAAGAGTGAGGTGCTGCAATGCTCCTGCAATAGCGTGGCGTTACAATGGAATGGATGAGCTATATGATTCAACATATACCACAAAGGGAGTGGGACACGAGTGGTGGTAGATGATACACAGAAAACAGCCCCACTTGGGTTTAAACCACAGTGTAATATACTTGCTGTCTCGACATAATGGGATTTATCATTAACGCAACGGCAGCTCCGACTGCACGGCAACCATGAGTCTTAAGTTCTGCCTCTTGAGACTTGCAAAAAGGGGAGAAGTTTAATGTGCTAACAAAGCCATGTGTACAAATTCAAAGTTATAGTGCAATCTGAACTTCAGAGTCACGTCGACATCAAGGAGAAAAAAGAGAAGAAGGGGGGGGGGGGGGGGGGGGGGGGTATAACTGACAGACAGACAGACAGACAGACAGACAGACAGACAGACAGACAGACTGGCAAACCTGACTGTGAATGTGTGATTTAATTTACTTGATCCCTAGCATCCCTATTCTGAGGGGGTATCATCTGCAAGCTCACACCGCATTGTGACATTAGCAGTTATTTTAAATGAATAAACGTGTGTGTGTGTGTGTGTGTGTGTGTGTGTGTGTGTGTGTGTGTGACCTGAACAGACTGTACTTCTTTTTTTAAAGATTTGTTTTTGGCTTTTTTGCCTTTATTGATAGTATCAAATGAAGATTGACAGGAGAGAGACGAAGGGAGACATGCAGCAAAGGTCATCATGAACGGGACTCGAACGCGTGACGCCTATATGTGGCATGCACCTGGACCACTAGGCCAGTGGGCGCCCAACAGCCTGTACTGCTGAAGCTCCGAAAATGACACACACACACACACACACACACACACGCGCGTGCACGCACGCACGCGCTCGCACACGCACGCATGCACACACACGCACACTATAGGCCTACCCACCTTTTATATTAAGAAGTCGCTCTGGATTAAGACCATCTGCTAAATGCCTAAATTGTAAATTGTAAGAATTGCAGACTCTGTAGCATTCAGAGTGTGGAAGAGAAGATTATCACTCTGCAGCACGTTCTGCAGACCCCTGACAAGCACTTGGAAGTGTAGGAGTTCCACAGATAAATATTGTGAGAACTGCGGTGAGCATGTGGATCGACTATTTTCAACTTCTTTTAGTATAGTTTGTTAATTACCTTTGACGCAGTAATGGTCTTATTTTTCATTTTTGATCTATTTTAAGAGGTATTTAAAAACATTTGAAGTCCTTAAATTGTCATTTTAGAAATATGCAGAGATGTATGTTGGTTTGTTTACTGTGTGTTGAGTGAGAAAACAGTGTTGCTCATTAAGGAAATCATCTGGGGGACCCACAGTGTCCATTTGCTACCAGTTCGGGGTGTTCCTTAATTCTCTCTCTGGTCCCAATAAGGTCCACATTTCTGATGTGGTCCACCCAAGTGGCCTTCGCAAAACAATCTTGTGTAGACTCCATAAAGGGCCTTTTCCTGTTGTGCTGTGAGTGTGCATGTCTATAGGCCCCCGTACAGCAGCACTGACTCCACTGTAGCTACAAACCGCCGCCCCTCGAGGTCAGCTCCCATGTCAGATTGACACGCCTCAGCTGAGCTGTGGCTGGCGAGCACTCAACACGCGTCTCCTCCGCGGGGACTTCAAACCCTGTGCTGCCCAAAGACAGAGGAGATCCTAACCCTGATGCTTATTTTCCACCTCTCCTCTTCCATCTCTCGGTCTGTTCATTTATTATTATGATTATTATTTTACTAAATGTTTTGCTCATCAGTCCGTCTGTGTCACTCTCCTTGACAATTTACATATAACTGCCGGATTCATGTTATCATCCCAGATTCATGAGATCGATTCCAGATGAATGTGATCATAGATTCATTGGTACATCACAGATTATTGTGATCCATCATCAGTGCATGTGTTGTCCAATAATACAACATGTTATTCATTTCCTTTTGGAGTGATGGGGAGCTGAATGGGCATAGACGCTATCTGGGTGGGAGGTCACCGATTCAACCCGTGGCTCACCTAGTACGTGTCAAAGTGTCCCTGAGCAAGACGCTGGGACCCATAGGAGCTCCCCCACCAGCCACCATGTGCTCATAGTAACAATCTAAGCAGCCAGCGGCTGGGTGAATCTGTAAAAGCTATTCCCTCTCCCCAGAGATCAGATAGATCACATATACACCATCATACACGCATGGGAAGAGAGCTGCTTTATACCTTGTTTTTATGCTTTGTCTCGTAGTGTACTGTGCTTCACTGCGTGCCTGTTTCGTTGTTATGTTTTGTGTGGGGACTGCAGATGAAAATGTGCATGTTTGCTAAATCCGGTGTATTTGCATTGCATTTATTTGTAATGTGCATTAATATGCTTTATCCAGTCAAAATAAACAAATAAAGTAAAGTGCTTAGCGTCAAGCTGTTTTGCACAACGCTGTAATGTGAACAGAGCTTTAGAGTACACTAAGTACTGTAAGTGTGAGTTAGCTTATAACCACTTTCAACCTGGCAAAATAAATAAATAAATAAATAAATAAATAAATAAATAAATAAATAAATAAATAAATAAATAAATAAATAAATAAATAAATAAATAAATAAATAAATAAATAAATAAATAAATAAATAAATAAATAAATAAATAAATAAATAAATAAATAGGGCTTAATTTACACACAGCACTTGGTGCTTTAGCCAGTACAGTGTAGAGACTAGAGAGGCTATAGGAAACCAAGCTCAGCGAGAAGTGCGACATGTGAGAGACATGACGGGGAGTCGGATTCAATCTCGGGGGCCACAAGGAGCATGTGGTCCCGCCCGTCTGTCAGCTAATTGGCCGAGCCATCAGGCCACCCCACCCCAGGGAGTCATTATTTGATTGAACCTTTAACGAACCCTTGTTCATTAAAAGTCGGGGTGGGTAAATCAAATAAGAGGATAATTCCATGGTTGCACAATCCCATCTGTTATGTTCTGTGTGTTTTTCCATGGCAATATTTGACCAGCGCAAGAGACTAATGTCTGCCGTCCGCATTGTTTATCCATGTATGACAGACGACAATGAATTTGAATTTTACCGCACACGTGTTTGTTCAGTTGAGCTCGCTTAATCTGCGGTTGAATCCGTTTAAATACTTTGGCTCGGGCGAGTCAGAGGAACCCTCCACATGAGGCAGAGCTTCACAGCTCCGTCCAAACATACCGTCTGCTCCTTTTGACTGGTTAATGGAGACAATTCATTAATGACTCCACGGTCGTTGTAAGGGAGCATTGGTGAAGCCTCTCATACCGGCTGCGTCAGACACAAACAAAGCCACACATGTCTGTTAGTGGAGATAGAGCACATAGTAGAACAAATATCAGGATATGATGAACACACCGGATAAAGCAAATATCAACACTTTGCGATCAATACAATGCGTATGCACTGCAGTATTTTACATGAACCACTTTCAACCAGCTCAGTGGCCTTGTGGTTAGAGTGTCCGCCCTGAGACTGGGAGGTCGGGGTCCAATCCCCGGCCGGGTCAGACCAAAGACTGGAAAAATGGGACCCAGTGCCTCCCTGCTTGACACTCAGCATCAAGGGTTGGATTGGGGGTAAGTCCCTGTGACATACTAGTGATGTCCAGGGGGTGTACTTGTACATCATGCTGCTTCACGCTACAGAAACAGGAGATAGGCTCATAGCTGCCCTATGGGCCTCATGGCTCGGCACGGCTACTTACTTACTTTCAACTGGGAAATACATTCTTTTAAAATAGGGCTTAACCGCAGCTCTCTAGCGTCCCTATTTGGCAGTGAACATTCAGTGAAAATAGCAGATTTACAAGCTCACAACAACATGTTTCTACTATTTGCGGTGAAGATATTTGTTGCAGCGGGAAAAAAGAGGGGGTGTAGTAGAGACCCCTGAGGGACAACGAAATATAGGGTTTAACCCATGAAGACCAGATCTACTGTACGAATGCCTTCTAACTCAGTAGACAATAGCAAATGTACAAGCTTGCAGCGCTAATGTTTAATAGTCAACGCTAAAATAAAAAAATATATGTTATTCTTGTATTATTGTTGTTATTAACCACTTACACCCCAGCATCTGGATTGTTGGGAAATATATATTTCAGAGAAAGCTTTCCCCACACAATAACAGACAACAGAATAGACGTCAGTAGAGTGCCCTGAGGGACTCCGCTCGGCCGTGGTTAATCACACAGGGGCAGGCAATTAGGGGTCTTTAGGGGTCTAAGTGTCTTCCTCGGGGACACATTGACATGGATTTCTGGGTGGGCCGGGGAGGCGAAGCATGGTCAACATTCTGATATTACTGTTTTAATATAACGTCTTGCCAAAAGTATTATTCATCATCTTTGGAAAATCGTGACATGGTTGGTTTTGGGTGGGAGTTGTGACATGGGAGAAAGCGGCAATGATTTTCCCCCGGAGCTGTTTTCTGAAGTGTTGCAGTTGACTCAGCTACTCAGTGGAAACAGGGCCATATGCTCCTGAGCATCTTGTGAACTACAGCAAATGTCAAGTGGCATTAGTCTTTGTGTACGCACATTGTGTTCTGCTGTCTGACTGAGCATTACCTCTCCACCACGGTGTTGGTTCTGCTGTCTGACTGAACATTACCTCTCCACCACGGTGAAAGCCGCCCAGAAAGAGGAAGTTTCCCTTAGTTTATGGGAACTTCTGTGTTAAAAACATGCACACGCACGCACGTTATGCACGCACGCACGCACATTGCGCACGCACGAACGCACACACATATTGTACTGTATATAAACAGTTGTCATAGTAAAGACGATTTAGAACAAAATCTGGCAAATACAAGATAGGTGCATTTCTGTGTGTGTGTGTGTGTGTGTGTGTGTGTGTGTGTGTGTGTCTGTGTGTGTCTGTGTGTGTCTGTGTCTGTGTCTGTGGCTGTGCGTGTGTGTTCCTGACAAGGCTGTCATAGGCCGCATTTAAGCGGAAAAGTTGTCCCCAAATGTGACCTACATCAAGACTATTGTCAAAGGAGGACGAGTTCCCCAATTTGATTTTACTGAAATTTCATACAGTTAGAGTAGGGGTTGTGTGTGTGTGTGTGTGTGTGTGTGTGTGTGTGTGTGTGTGTGTGTGTGTGCGTGGCACTTGTGGCCGTGCGCATGTGCGTGCGTGTTCATCCCAACATATATAGAACTCTAATTACTGGGGGCCGATCGCTAGACACTCTGCAAGGAGATAGCTTGACAAATAATTATAGGTTGAGCTTGCAGTGTCTAGCAAGTGTGTGTGTGAACGTGACCACTGTTTCTAACGCCATGAAGGCAACGACATATAGACACATCTTATCACATTCTGAGATATAGACCGGTGCTGTGGCCTGATTAGGGCCATTTACACAAGCAACAGTGAACAATGGAAACCCTGCCACTGGATGGAAACATTCAAAGAAAACATCACAAACCATAGACACATGATCAGACCATTCTTCCAAAACCAAAAATGTTCTGATCACATGACCGTGGCGTGGCCTAAATGCCCATGCGTCATGTGACCCTTGAGCAATGTTAAGCAAGAAGGAAAGTTGCTGGTTTAGAAGCCGCTTACACAAGAAGGGGCCGGGCTCATATCAGTTATAGGACATTGTGGACATTTAGTATTAATATTTCTTCCTTCGGTCAGGAAATCTTTCTTTCTACGCTACTTTGTTGTCTTATGAAAGGACGGACCAAGGTTTTTCCACTGGCTCAGCACATTATTGGCTCAGACGTGTGTGTGTGTGTGTGTGTGTGTGTGTGTGTGTGTGTGTGTGTGTGTGTGTGTGTGTGTGTGTGCATGGGGTCGTGGGGGTGGGGGGACTTCCTCCTTTGAAGAGGAAGAAAAGAAACTATTGTTACATGTTTTGGAGAAAAGAGGACATGTTTGTGGCGTGGGAGCTCGCCTGAGTGGCCGTCGAAACCAACTCCAGCAGCCATACATCCTCGTATCAGAGAAATATGCCATGTTGTGAAGACGGCAACAACATGAAACAGTTTATGGAAAAACTAGTGAAGCGGTTAGACTACAGTTTGTTCCTTTCATGCTGAAGGTTGTGGGTTCGAACCCTGCCTGGAGTCCACGTCAGCAAGGGCATGTGACCGGAAAAAAACGAAAGGAAAAAAGGGACATTGTGTAATATTGCACCTGACAAATTTGGACTTGAGAAAAACAAGTGATTTTGTACCTGAGAAATATTGGTTAAGTAATATTTGTCTTTGGGTATTATTTTTGTGAGGAACATTTGTTATTCTTCCACAGAAATTGTTTTTTCATGATTCTGAATCCTTTGCAGGCATTTGTTTTGAACGAAAAACATTCCTTGGGCTAAAAGACGGCCATAGCTGTCATCACAAATGTGATGAGGTCATCACAATTGGAAAAGCGTCTATGGACGTTTTTAAGGCCATAGCCTTCCAGAAAATAAAAGGATGTAACAATAGGATTGTTATGTTTGGTATGCGTTTGTTTCCACACAGTCACCAGTGCAGCCGAGCTGACAGAGCCAGTGTAATGTTGTCGTGCTACGTTATAAGTTAAACTTTAAGAAAAGGGTAAGCAGCGACAATTGTTTTAACCGTCCATTTTCAGGGAATGAAACAGCAACGGGACCCTAAGCCAAATCAAATGGGCTCAGATGATCTGAGCCAAGTCTCCTCAGGTGGCCTGATCCGCCCGGGCCTTTAGCATAACTTACTGTACTGTTGAGAGCCTGTCTGCTTGTTCAGGGGAGAAATTGAATCTGTGTCAGATCCTGTGTCTATAGGTGAGACATGACCTTTGACACAAATCTAAATGTCTCAATAGAAGACCAGGGAGACCAAATACAACCACCCCAATTGCATGAGTTTATATTGTATCAACATACTCTACCATACAGATTGGACACATTTTATTCCATTACATTTTATTAATTAAAAAAGTGACATAGTTCTGCTTTAAATGGTTAATTCATCCTGTACCACCCCCTCACTTCCTATAGACACATAGTGGAGTCTAAAGCACAATATTCGTCTTCGACATGAAGTGGATAGAAAGTATCCCAAAATACAAATAATAATTACAGAATCTGAAGTACAGATCTGAAAAGTAAATACAGTACAGTACTCAAGAAAAAGTACTAGTGTCTATATGGGTTTATTAGAATTGATGAGTGCTTCACATCCTAATGACAAACTCTCATCCCATCAAACGTGTCATTAGTGTGATCACTATAATCACATTTTCCCCGCCATCCTCCACAGTGCAAACATTGGTTAGAGTGCCGAATGAGCCCCAATTACACGCGCGCGCGCGCATGCACACACACACACACACGCACACACACACACACACACACACACACACACACACACACACACACACACACACACACACACACACACACACACACACACACACACACACACACACACACACAGCTGACAGGGGCAAGACGATTTGACAAAGACACAGACACCTGAGCTTGTACATCGTCCGTTTTCGACTAAGACTTGATCAGAAGTTCTCAAACTCTTTCATGTCAAGGACCCCCGAAATGATACGCGTTTGGCTGCGGACCCCTGTCACAAATGTGTTGTGCATACCAGGGAAAAACAAAAGGGGGGGGGGGGGAAAGACACGCATGTGAGCTTGTACTGTACATCTGCTATTTTTGAATGGCCAATGTATAAATTGTTTAGCATGACGTTGTGATAAAGTACTTATAGCTGGGGAGTCCCTAGAATCCCCGCCTCTTCCCCCAAGGACCCCTGGGGGTCTCCGTACCCCACTTTGAGAAGCATTGGTGTACAGGGAATGAAGGGTCAAATCAATATTATAAATCCCAGGGGGGGACCCTCCGGTGAACTAAGTATTTATATAGGGTTTAAAGCGCTTAAACTCTATCCTTTTGATAGATGCATTCCGTTTTGCCGACTACAACACGGTACATTTGAACTACACTTGTGGAAATGCCACCACCTGTTTGCACTGACAGAAATAGAACTCCTACATTTGATGCCAGAGGAAGACTATTGTCCTGAATACACATGTACACATGCAAACACTTGTGTGTGTGTGTACACACACACACACACACACACAGACACACGCGTTGGAGTGGTGACCTTGTCTGTAAATCCCCCCCAAAGCAGTGAGAAGGTCAATTGTTAGAAACAAGACAGTATAAAAGTCCCACTAGCAGTAGAGCGACTAAGCTACTCCTTACCAGTCAACTGTGGGCTTGAAACGACTAATCCCCCCCACCCCCCACACACCTCTCCCATGATGCAACAAGCCGTCATGGGCCCAAAAAGCTGTCCTTGAGCATACTGTGGCTGACACCTGCCTGGAGTTGTTGCAGTGTGTCCTGTACAGTGGTGGTATAGCCTTGCGTAGCGATATTAATATCACTGCATGGATATTAGTTCCTATCTTCGTTCCTACTCCTACCTATGGTCATGAAGTGTGGGTCATGACCGAAAGAATAAGGTTGCGAATACAAGAGGCAGAGATAGGGTGAGAAGTTCAGTCACACGAGAGAGACTCGGAGTAGAGTCGCTGCATCTTCGCCTGGAAAGGAGCCATCTGGTTAGGTTCGGGCATCTGGTTAGGATGCCTCTCGGGCGTCTCCGTAGGGAGGTCCTCGAGGCACGTCCTCCTGGGAGGAGACCAAGGCGCAGTTGGAGGAAACACATGGCTCACTGGCCTTGGAACGTCTCGGGATCCCCCAGGAGGAAGTCACTAATGTTGCTCTGGAGAGGGACGTCTGGAACACTCTGGTGGAGCATTTATGTGTTTTGAAAAATCTTGCAAATGTTTGGACAATTTCTTTGACATAAATCTTCTCTGCCTCCCTGGCACGAAACATTTTCAGATGGGGTCCGTGGCCCAATAGCAAAATATACATATCAATTTCGGGGTCCTTGGCCACGAAAGAGTGTTGAAAGGCAGAGAGAGAATGAGAGACACACAGAGAGAGAGAGAGAGAGAGAGACAGAGAGGTGGTGGGGAGGGGTTGCCCACTGCCGTCCTGTGAGACTGTTAGTGTTTCCAACGCCTGCTGGAATTTACTGCAGGTACTGATGAGAGAGAGAGAGAGTGCATGTAACACCAGAGAGAGAGAGAGAGAGAGAGAGAGAGAGAGAGAGAGAGAGCCACAGAGAGCTGAACACACCACAGGATGAAGGCCAGAGTTGTTGGGAAGGGAGAGGCGGAAAGAGCTAGAGAGGGAGGGAGAGAGAGGGGGGGGGGGGGTTGCAGACAAGGAGTTATTGTAATTGGTCAGGAGTCAGCAAAAGTGTGTGAACTGGAAATAGACGATGAGACAAAGACTGCGTGTGTGACTCCGCGTGTGCGTGTGTGACTCTGCGTGTGTGTATGTGTGTGTGTGTGTGTGTGTGTGTGTGTGTGTGTGTGCATGTGTGTGTGTTTGGATCATTGGATGTTAGTGCATGCGTGCGTGCGTGTGGAGGTAGACAGTGGTCTCTCTTCAGCCCTGAGCCAGCAGCAGCAGCACTGAGATTATCATGGCCAAGTTTCCACTCACAAACAATAATTCACCTCAAGTGCCCACTGTGGGTTAGACGCTGTCAGGACAGCTAGCGACCCACCCAGCCCCAAAGTGTGGGTGTGAGAGAGTGAGGAGGAAAACAGACTGGGTGGAATATATATACACATGTTTAACCGTGTGTGTGTGTGTGTGTGTGTGTGTGTGTGTGTGTGTGTGTGTGTGTGTGTGTGTGTTTGTGTGTGTGTGTGTTTGTAGAGTGGCTATTTTCATATAGCCGAAATATAAGACTTAAGTGGTTAATGTATATTTAGTAATACAAATATAATACAAATACACTCATTAAAAATCACCGTCCTTAAATGTTGAGGTCCTCAAAATAATATAAAGTAATACAAAGGTACGTGTGTGTGTGTGTGTGTGTGTGTGTGTGTGTGTGTGTGTGTGTGTGTGTGTGTGTTTGTGTGTGCATGCGCAAGTGGTGGTGGTGGTGGCAGAAGTGCACTGTAAAATACTGAGTGTTGATTTTACAGTGTAGCGGTGGTGGGGTGCTGGCCATACATGTTTTCCACGGTTCTGTTTTCCGTCGATATCCTCCGTGTTTACATTTGACTCGCTCGCGCCGTAGCTGGAAAGTGTACTTCATTCAGGCCAGTGAACACTTACATGTCATAAAATGTAGGCTACATAAATAGTCTTGAATCAATTTTGGAACGCAGCGGAGAAAACCACCTGCCATGTGGGGGAGGAAGTACTCTGATCTTTACTTATAGGTTTTATGACATTCATTTTCATTTATTTTTCTTTTTCTTTTTTCTTTTAGGTTTTATGACCTCAATTACACCCAAAAAACCTGAACTTTGAACATTCAGTGGATTTTCTGTGGTCTGAAGTTTTCTTTGGGTTTTTTTGGGCCTTTTGAGCTACAATGAAAACAGGCAACACAGTGAAACAGTGACATCTGCTGGCAAATCCCATTGACATATATGGGATTTGCAGTAAGTGATGTCACTTACTGCCGGCAAATCAGAGCACGTGTTTGAGCCAGAAAACCCCAGATCACAGAAAATCTACTGAATGTTAAAAGTTCATATGTTTTGGGTGCAATTGAGATTAGAAAACCTAAAAAAAACAAGAACAATTCCAAAACTTTTTTTTAATGTCACAAATTCACAATCCCTTTATAGCCTACTTAAGTAAAATACCTGCATACTAAATTTTACCAGAAAAAAAAAAAAAAGTGCATTGTTATTGACATGCACATAACATACCAAAGTTAAAGTACTGACATTTGTCAAGCACTTCTCTATTTTTGACTATAGCGGTGGTTTGACTAAAGTGGTTTTGTAACGATCCTGCTATTTAGGTAATATAGAAAGGAGAAAAACAAAGCTATGGGGTGGACTTGATGTAGTGCTAGGCGAATGAAAACATCAAAGATACAAAGGGTAACACATTTAAAAAGGCTGCTGCCATTGCATTGTTGGCAATTTACACATGGTTTTCTCCATGTTTAGTCCTGCACTGGGCCATGGAGCTCAGCGGCCCAATAAACCACCGCACGCCACCCCTCCCCTCCCCCGATGTCTACAATGTATCGGAGATAATGATATCAGGGGGGGGGGGGGGGGGGGGGTGGTGGTTAAACCAATCATCCTGAATCAATAGAGTATTATTTTGTCCAGTATAATAAAGAAAGAAATTGAGAATTTAAAAAGAATGGTTGAAAATAATTGGCTATAATGACATGACATGTATGTCAACACTCAACATAGAGAGGGAGTCTGAATCGTCAAGGCTGAGCAGTGGTGTAAACGGGTCCATTTGGATCCATTTATACAGAGTTAAATTAACTTTGATTTTTACAATCAAATGCTTGAAAAGCACAGCTAGAGCCATACAAATCTTCTCTTATGGGGGTCCTTGGCATATGTTTTCAAATGGGGGTCCGCGGTCTAATTCGTGTCAATTTGGTGGTCCTTGACATGAAAATATTGCACATTGCAGTATTGATACTTTGACTTAAGTAAAAAAAACAGCACTGAGGTGAGTGTCAGTGAGACAGGTTGACATGGTGAGCGTGTTAGCTCAGCAGCCCAGCGTGGATCAATTCACACACAGCAGGGAAATGAAAAGAAGGGCGCTCGGATGGATTTGTTGGTTTAACCATGCAGGCCAGCTAAAACGTAAAAATATGTTTCCATGCTTTTTAGAACGTATCCGATAATGGAGATATCCGAACGTAATATTATGTCATATATATTAATATACATAAAATAATATACATGAAAAGAAAAGAAAGAAAAAGAAAAAAGGAGCTAGGGAGAAAAATAGAAAATTGCCTATGCACAAAATATGGATACCAGGTTGAAAGTGGTTAATATAGAAAATCATTTGACTCATAACTAAGGAGTCTATTTCTGGGATTGATTGATTGATTGATTGATTTTCGTCAATCCATTCCATGCCCTTCTTTTTTCCTCTTGTGCTCTCTTGATAAACTACATTACAGTGGTTCCCAAACTTTGTTCATGTCAAGGACCCCCAAATGTACACTTATTAACCCACGGACCCCCATTTGAAAAGATATGCCAAGGACCCCCATGAGAGAAGACTTTTACGGTTCTAGCAGTGATTTTCAACCATTTTCATTTCAAGGACATTCATTTCAGTTTGACATTAATTAGTCTACGCCGGGATTTCTATCTCTGGGAGCAATATACATTGTAAAATCAAAGTTAATTTGAGAGTGTACAAATGGAACCAAATGGACCCGTTACTCTCAGAGTTACAGACCCATAAGGGTCAATGTGGTTCCAAACTATCATGTAGCTGGGGACCCCCTGGAACTCCCGCAAGGACCCCTGGGGGTCCCCGGGCCACACTTTGGGAACCACTGAACTATACAAGACCTGCTGGCCGCGGTTACTGCACTGAACCAACCCAGTGACACAAACCTGAGGTGTGTGTTTCACCTTCTCATGGATACAGTTACCCTGCTGCACAAGTCTCTCTCTCTCTCTCTCTCAATTCAGGGGGGTGGGGTATAATGTATACACAATGATTTGTATTCCTTAAGGTGCTTGTATTCCATTTGACATCCTTCTCCTGTCACAGCAGCTCACAAATCTCGCTGCTGTATTTGCACATTGTTGTACTTCACCCAACAGATATGAGAGTTCTTTCTCTCTCTCTCTCTATCTCTGCTTTTCAATTAGGCTCTTTGACAAAACCAAGAAGTCTTGGTATGGTATATGGTAAGGTACATTTTATTTATAAAGCGCCTTTCAAAACAAATGTCACAAGGTGCTGTACAATAAATAAAATGAAATAAAACAAGAGCAACATATAGATCAACAATAAAACGACAACACAATGACAGAGTAGTAATAAAATATTTAAACATGCAGTACCATATAGACAGTATTACAAACAAAAGTGCTTACGAAACAAATGGGTTTTTAGCATCTTTTTGAATGTCTCGACAGATTCTGCCCTCTTTAGGGAAAGGGGTAATTGGGAGAATGCCAGTAATATGGGAGAATGCCAACACTGTACATGGACTGGACTCACCCCTCCTTCCCTCTCCACTCGTGTCAAACAGTTAATGGAAACTTGAAGAAAACATGTAAAAGTCTATTGTAACAATTACACTTTATATCGTTGCTGTCGGGCAGAAACCTCCTATCGGCTATCTCCATATTATTATTCAAAATTTTTGCGGGGTTTTTTTTTCCCACCCGTAAATTATCGCCCGGACCATAGTAATACTACAGCGTCGCACAGAACATTTGTGTAATGCCGTAGTATATTGATCCGATGGCTGTTGTGACAAATGCATCAAAAGTACCAGATCCACAAGCTCTTTTGAGCCTGTAGATCTGCTACATTTGTATTTTATTTGAGTCCTGAAAAGTATCAGGATAACATGATAGGAGACAGAGACGATATACTGTGTTGTAAGATGAACCGTACAATGCTGGATCATGCCAACCCCCCCCCCCCCCCCCCCCCCCCCCCCCTTGAAAATGTGTTCAGCATTCTTCTCGTGTTTTCATCCATGTTATCTCAAAACGGGACGCCAGGTGTGAAAGTGGTTAAGAACGAGGACATTTCGGGGGAAAGTGCGGTTTATTTTGGCCATAAAAGAAAAACAAAAAAAAACATGCTGATGTTTTGGCCTCTACAGTCTGCGTTTGCGTGAATGTACAGTACAGTACAGTACAATATGTACAATTCACATGAAGGACTCTTCTGGGTCAGAATGTCGCCCGAAGGGTCAATGTGAGGTTTGGTGGTGGACTTCCTGTTTTGTTTGTTGCGCGCGCACAGTGTGTGTTCATTTCGCCCAGGGATCCCATAACAGTGAAAACCAAGTGAAACAACAGACTCTGTGCAAGTCCGTCCGTTAGCCTCGTCCATGTAAATACAGTGTGGTGCAGTCCGTCCACTAGCCTCGTCCATGTAAATACAGTGTGGTGCAGTCCGTCCACTAGCCTCGTCCATGTAAATACAGTGTGGTGCAGTCCGTCCACTAGCCTCGTCCATGTAAATGCAGTGTGGTGCAGTCCGTCCGTTAGCCTCGTCCATGTAAATGCAGTGTGGTGCAGTCCGTCCACTAGCCTCGTCCATGTAAATGCAGTGTGGTGCAGTCCGTCCACTAGCCTCGTCCATGTAAATGCAGTGTGGTGCAGTCCGTCCACTAGCCTCGTCCATGTAAATACAGTGTGGTGCAGTCCGTCCACTAGCCTCGTCCATGTAAATACAGTGTGGTGCAGTCCGTCCACTAGCCTCGTCCATGTAAATACAGTGTGGTGCAGGCCAGGGTGCAGTCCGTCCGCTATAGCCTCGTCCATGTAAATGCAGTGTGGTGCAGTCCGTCCGTTAGCCTCGTCCATGTAAATGCAGTGTGGTGCAGTCCGTCCACTAGCCTCGTCCATGTAAATACAGTGTGGTGCAGCCAGGGTGCAGTCCGTCCGCTATAGCCTCGTCCATGTAAATACAGTGTGGTGCAGCCAGGGTGCAGTCCGTCCGCTATAGCCTCGTCCATGTAAATACAGTGTGGTGCAGCCAGGGTGCAGTCCGTCCGCTATAGCCTCGTCCATGTAAATACAGTGTGGTGCAGCCAGGGTGCACTCCGTCCGTTAGCCTCGTCCATGTAAATACAGTGTGGTGCAGTCCGTCCGTTAGCCTCGTCCATGTAAATACAGTGTGGTGCAGTCCGTCCGTTAGCCTCGTCCATGTAAATACAGTGTGGTGCAGTCCGTCCACTAGCCTCGTCCATGTAAATACAGTGTGGTGCAGTCCGTCCACTAGCCTCGTCCATGTAAATACAGTGTGGTGCAGTCCGTCCACTAGCCTCGTCCATGTAAATACAGTGTGGTGCAGTCCGTCCACTAGCCTCGTCCATGTAAATACAGTGTGGTGCAGTCCGTCCGTTAGCCTCGTCCATGTAAATACAGTGTGGTGCAGTCCGTCCGCTATAGCCTCGTCCATGTAAATACAGTGTGGTGCAGGCCAGGGTGCAGTCCGTCCGTTAGCCTCGTCCATGTAAATACAGTGTGGTGCAGGCCAGGCCAGGGTGCAGTCCGTCCGTTAGCCTCGTCCATGTACAAATTCCACTCAGATCTCCGGTAAGTGCGAAACCATAGAAACAGACGGGTCTTTGTTTTCTTGAGCCGGGGAAGGGAAAAAAAGTGTCCTTTGAGCTGCACACGTGCGTACGTACGTACGCACACACACGGCTCACTGAAATACCGTGTCAAACTGGGGTAGATCAGGGGTTCTCACACCTTTTTGTGCCAATTAAGGACCCAAACCCCAAACTGAGGCTGCGGACCCCCATCTGAACATATTTTGTGCCAGGGACCATCCCCAGAAGAGAGGATTAATGTTAAAGAAATGACATCTCAACATTCAATATTTCCCAAATATATTCGATATTTTACGAAAATAGCAGCGCAGCACGAAGTTATGTGCTGTGAGCTCGTAGCCTATACTGCTATTTTTGAATAGCCAACAATAAATGGATAAAGCGGTTAAAATGATTGTGGCGCTACATAAACTACTTTTGCTGGACACACACACACACACACACACACACACACACACACGTCATCACCACGTCAAAGGGACACCACAGATGTGAATTTTGAAGGTTGACTTATTTATTTCCACATAAATGACTTGATCAGAGTGAACCGTTTTCAAATAAACTCCATCTTTTGCTATTTTAACGGCCATGGCCACTTTGTACCAGAACGTGGCATCCCTGTTTTGGGCATGTCATGTCAAAACAATTGTCAGACTGTGTGACGCATGTAGTATGATCAAGTAGGCAGTAGGGCATTCATTTACAAAAAAGAAAACACAAAAACCCCCACAAATAGTTAAATTATGGAGATAAAAGGTTTCCTTTGACAGCAGACAGCAGCCATGCCAGTGTAAACGGTGTAAACACAAGTGCCAGTGCAGCAGCAGCAGCAGGGCTCACCTGCAGCCTTATGTAAACAGAAAAGGTATATACTCTCTTTTTCCACTTCCACCAGTACAGGCCACTTGGATGTGTGGAGATGAATCCAATTGACTACTACTTTAACCCATTCTGACCTGAGATCAGATTCATACGAGGTTTCCACTGGACACACGCTGGTCTGACGAACCCATTCTGACCTGAGATCAGATTCATACGAGGTTTCCGCCGGACACACACTGGTCTGATGAACCCATTCTGACCTGAGATCAGATTAAAAAAAATGTCAGTCGTTCTTCGATTTTTCAAAAAATAGCAGACCTACAAGCTCATATCGCGCCACCGAGTGGCGCGATATGAGCTTGTAGATCTGCTATTTTTCAATAGCTAAAGCATAACATGATGCCGACACCAAAATGGGTGCCCGGTCAGAATGGGTTAAAGGACAACTTTAGTTTTTTTCAACCAAGGTTCATGTTTTAGGTTGTTATTAGAGAAAGTAAAAGATGCGTGTTACATTTTTTTCATTTGCTGCTTTCTTTCGTTTTAGGGATTTTAGCTGTTTACTATAGTCCTACTAGACCCCAAGAAATTACATCTGGCCACAAAAGTTCACAGGATCTACTGAATATGAAGGTAGCCTATACTGGGGGGAAGCCACACTGATAATAGGCTCAATATGTCAGTTTGACACATTCAGTAGATCCCGTGATCTTTTGTGGCCAGATGTAATTTCTTGGGGTCTAGTAGGACTATAGTAAATAATAAAAATACATATTTAGCCCCATGCTCGAATGCCCCCGCCCTGTCAAAAACTGCTAAAATCCCTAACAAAAGAAAGCAGCAAATGATTTTTTTTTAACACTCATCTTTTAGTTTCTCTAATAACAACCTAAAACATGAACCTTGGTTGAAAAAAACTAAAGTTGTCCTTTTTAAGAAGTGGTGTAAATAGCAGATCTACAGGGCCCGGTCGCGGCGGGGAGACATTGAATTCCTCTTTTGGGTCTCGAGCTGAAACGTCTGGGAACCTCTGCTGTCAGTTACCAGAAATAAGCCGACAGATGCACTTTGAGGTCAGCCTAATTAGAAAGAGCAGGGCACTGTAGCCCAGCTGGGGCAGTGGGCACTCACTGCATAGCCTAGATAAAGTCTGCTAGCCTAGTTTCTGCTACAGTAGCCCAGTTTCAAATATGGGATCAGCCCCCGTATAGCTTTTTTTGTGGTTGCTAGTGCAAACGCAGCATTAGTCCTTCTATACCAAGAGCCGTCCGTTGCAGACGTGAAAACTATAAATAGATTTTGTTTAAAAAAAAGCTAAGGTATGGCGATGCCAGGTTGAACGTGGTATATTCATGTACAGTTGCAGCGGAGAAATCATGCCATGGATTGAGATGCCCTCAATGCCCTCTGAAATCAGATTAATCTGCCAAAAACTGCGGAGGAGATATTATGCGTAAAATAAATGAATCGTTTAAACCATTTTCGACGGGAACCCATTTTGATTTTTTAAATGTGAATGCTGATAGCAATTGCCACGCCTTGGGACTCCAAGTGACCCCCTGATCCCCCTGAGTTAATCACCCTACAGAGTCTAGAGACAATAAAAACTGTCTCCACAGCTATTTATTTTCATTTTTATATATTTGGTGGTGAGGTCTCTAGCGGTTACCCACTTTGCTGGTGTTTATATCACTGATAGGGCCTTCAACTATAAACACAGATTATGTGAAACAACATATCACGTTCCCCGCGCCGGGCCGGCCTCGTGTTTCTGAGCGGTGAGGAGCCAAGGTCCGGTGTCCAAACGTCGGCCAAGGCTTTTGATTTGCTGCAGGCTGGAATTGAGGCATTGCTTCTTTCCAGTTTACTTCCCAGTGTCAAACAAGTGCCTCTTGGCTGTCAAACGCGGAGAGGCAGCCGCTGAACTACACTCGCCAGAACACATGCCGCGCGACTCACTCCTTTCCTATAAAAGGGAAGGAAGAAAAGCTGTGGAGAATGTCCTGGTATGAGGCTGCAAGTCATCCGCAGTCAGTGGTGGAAGAAGTCATCAATATTAGTTTATAAGTACTGGTATCAATACTGAAATGCATAAATACTCTGTTACAAGGAAAAGGTCATCAGAATGTCCCTTTAAGTAGCAAAAGGAAACACACTCATTATGCAGAATGTGATGGAAATGTATTCATCTTTTGAATGAGCTTGTGGGCTTGTGGATTTATTTTCAAATAGCCAAAGTATACGGTAGGCTATATATAGGGATAAAGTGGTCATTGCATTCTTTGTATAATAATCTACAAAGTAACTTAAGTTTTGAAATAATTATAGTGAAGTGAAAGACAATATTTGCCTCTGAGATGTTAATGCACTGTTAAGAGTATATACATTTGAAAATGATCGAGTAAAATTAAAAAATTACAGTAATTGAATACAGAAATTGAGTAAATGTACGTACACAGTTACTGTCAGCAGTATCATTAGGAGCAGAGCACTGGTTCATGATGCTGGGAGTCGTATCATTAGGAGCAGAGCACTGGTTCATGATGCTGGGAGTCGTATCATTAGGAGCAGAGCACTGGTTCATGATGCTGGGAGTCGTATCATTAGGAGCAGAGCACTGGTTCATGATGCTGGGAGTCGTATCATTAGGAGCAGAGCACTGGTTCATGATGCTGGGAGTCGTATCATTAGGAGCAGAGCACTGGTTCATGATGCTGGGAGTCGTATCATTAGGAGCAGAGCACTGGTTCATGATACTGGGAGTCGTATCATTAGGAGCAGAGCACTGGTTCATGATGCTGGGAGTCGTATCATTAGGAGCAGAGCACTGGTTCATGATGCTGGGAGTCGTATCATTAGGAGCAGAGCACTGGTTCATGATGCTGGGAGTCGTATCATTAGGAGCAGAGCACTGGTTCATGATGCTGGGAGTCATATCATTAGGAGCAGAGCACTGGTTCATGATGCTGGGAGTCGTATCATTAGGAGCAGAGCACTGGTTCATGATGCTGGGAGTCGTATCATTAGGAGCAGAGCACTGGTTCGTCGATGGAGCGATGCCATTTCCAGGAGGTGGTGCCTTAAAATAGACAAGTTGCTGGAGTTATAAACTTGCATGGATGATGGATGTGGTTGACCGCTGGGAGTTTGAGAAACAATCATTTAGACAAGATGAATTGACTAAAAAAGGAGTAAAGGACATAGCCCATTAGGACCTGAGGCCGATTCTAAAAATGTCTTCTGGATCAGTTTTCTCTTTCTGAAAAGACCTTTTTCAGTGAGTGGTGAGCGGTGCTCAAACTTCTTCAAGTCAAGGAGCCCCGAAATTACATTTGGATTTGGCTGCCCCGACCCCCATCTCAAAAGGAAAGCAAGGAAAGCACGTAAAAAAATATGAGTTAAAAATGGTCACTTTATAAAATAATATATATTCAAGGATTTGCAAAAATAGCAGATATATACAATACAGACGTACAAGCTAGTAGATCTGCTATTTTTAGCCAATCAATATGCTATAATATAGCCAAAATCTAAAATGACACAGAAATGGGTTAAAGATACGAAGGTGTAACGTCATCAACACCGTCATCATGTTCGCATGGGGCTTTTCAGTGCTGAATCGCTGTTCTCTGCGTGTGCCCGTGACGTCTGCCTCTATATCCGTCTCTCTTTCTCTGGTCCCTGGTCGTGGAACGACCTACAGACCAGACTCAAATTGCCTTTGAAAATCCCCCTGAGAAGTTTCAAAAGGATCACCTCATGTACACTCCAACATTTGCACATGTGTGATTATTGTTATTTCTGTATACCCCAGCCAGGGAGAAGATATTTAAGAATGCCATTTTTTTTGCGTTGCTGTGTGGACATGGTGGGTAAACATTTTTGGCTGCTGTGTCGTAGTGTTTGCGACGTTATCTCCTTGCACGGTTATCTCCTTTGTTTACATGCAGGATTACGTTATGCGCAATGACGGACGTGGACAACATAGCCTCCGTTCTATAACCTTTGCAAACAGGACTTTCTACTGTTTACACTCAAATGCACATGCAGCTCCACCATACTGAGGACCAGAGGCATCAGATCAGAGTGTGCATCGCTAGCATGGAGTAGTACATATCTCTGGTAAGGCTACGGAAAGGGGGAGAGGTCAGGGGAGAGGTCAGACATGTATGTTACAGTCTAGGACTCTATGCACTATGGGGGGGAAACTGCAGCCATTAGTGATGGAATGCATTGAAGTGGTGCTGCATGGTAGAGTTAACTTACCAGTCGAAAATAGAGAAAATTGTGGATCTAGAAGCTCTCGACGCGTCGCCAGGCGTTATACTGTAGATCAACTATTGTCACCTTTTGTTTGAGGGGAAAAAAGAGAAAATGTTTGAAAAGGTTTGCCTATGATGATCATTTCCAAAGTAGGGATGCCGTGTTGAAATTGGTTAATACATAGCATAAAATAAAACCACAGCAAAGTCAGATTAATCTGCGAAAAACAACTCAGAGTTGTGGACGAAATGCATATAAGGGGGTGGCAATTGCCATGGCCCGATGCCCCAAATGACGCCCCTGGTGTTGGCTGGTGGTAGTGTTGGCTGGGACAACAGGGACTGGGACAACAGTGTAATTGTACTGTGGTGGTGGGTGGTGGTAGTATAGTGTATAGGGATGCACCGAAAATTCGGCCACCGAAGATATTCGGCCGAAAATGGCTAAAAATTTATTTTCGGCCTATTCGGTTTCGGCTCAAATAAGCCGAAAGATATCACAGAATAGTAGTAGTGGTCCTAAAGTTGTGAATCGATATAATTCAACTAAACTGCGGGGAAAACACAGATGTACAAGCCCAAAGCGCTGTGCAAATTGCGACGGGTAGATAACTTGTAGATCTGCTACTTCCAGCGCAGGAAGGGCGCATGCTTATGACGCTCTTTAACTATGCATCAGCAGCCAGCGACGCTGCGACAGTCACAACACACGAGCAGCAGACGGAATGCACAGACAGATCCGACACAACTTTATTGCACACATCTGTGCTTTCATCCACGCTTCCATAGCCTTTTAAATCTTATTTCCCATCCACGGGCATAAGCAGTGATATCAGTGCAGCTTCCACCCGATCTGCTTCTGCTAGTAGCTAGCATGGGACCTAACGTTACACACGCTGCTGCGTTTACACGGGCAGACACAAAGACGAATGGGAATATCATTTGGCGCTTTAACAATGAATGATAGACTGTATCGTTGCGTCTGCCCGTGTTTAATGGTCAGGGTTTCACTATCCACAGCAGGCAGACCTGTCAAAACTGCACTTCCCAAAAGTCAGAGACATGCCACCACCTATAAATTCAAACCCACCTCTGGAATATTGCTATCTCATTCCACTTTAATTTATTTTATTCCATAGTCTTAGTTTTTCTCTAATAAAGTTGTTTTTATTTGTTTTCTCATGTTCTCCTTGAAAAGTGTCTTTAAGTACTCAGAGAAGCATTATATAAATAATATAATTATCACTATTATTACTACTACTTGTTTTATTGCCTATGCTTATGTAGAAAAAAAAGCTCACTGCTCAGGTCAAATAGGCCTATTGATATGCGATTAAAATGTGATTAATTGAGATTAATTAATCACAAAGCCTCCAATTAATTAGATGTTTTTTAATGCACCCATAAGTGTTTATTATTTAAGTTAGTTTTGCCATAATCATGTCTTTTGCCATAATCAGGTAGCTTTACAACAAAGATGTATTCGGCTATTCGGTATTCGATTTTCGGCCAACTGTTTCCTATATTCGGTATTCGGTTTCGGCCAAGAATTTCCCTTTTGGTGCATCCCTAATAGTGTATTATTGTATTGTGGTGGTGGGTGGTGCAGTAGTGTGTTATTGTACTGCATGGTGGGTGGTGGTAGTAGTGTGTTATTGTACTGCATGGTGGTGGGTGGTGGTAGTAGTGTGTTATTGTACTGCATGGTGGTGGGTGGTGGTAGTAGTGTGTTATTGTACTGCATGGTGGTGGGTGGTGGTAGTAGTGTGTTATTGTACTGCATGGTGGTGGTATAGTAGTGTGTTATTGTACTGCATGGTGGTGGGTGGTGGTAGTAGTGTGTTATTGTACTGCATGGTGGTGGGTGGTGGTAGCAGTGTGTTATTGTACTGCATGGTGGTGGGTGGTGGTAGCAGTGTGTTATTGTACTGCATGGTGGTGGTATAGTAGTGTGTTATTGTACTGCATGGTGGGTGGTGGTAGCAGTGTGTTATTGTACTGCATGGTGGTGGTATAGTAGTGTGTTATTGTACTGCATGGTGGTGGTATAGTAGTGTGTTATTGTACTGCATGGTGGTGGGTGGTGGTAGCAGTGTGTTATTGTACTGCATGGTGGTGGGTGGTGGTAGCAGTGTGTTATTGTACTGCATGGTGGTGGTATAGTAGTGTGTTATTGTACTGCATGGTGGTGGTATAGTAGTGTGTTATTGTACTGCATGGTGGTGGGTGGTGGTAGCAGTGTGTTATTGTACTGCATGGTGGTGGGTGGTGGTAGCAGTGTGTTATTGTACTGCATGGTGGTGGGTGGTGGTAGCAGTGTGTTATTGTACTGCATGGTGGTGGGTGGTGGTAGCAGTGTGTTATTGTACTGCATGGTGGTGGTATAGTAGTGTGTTATTGTACTGCATGGTGGTGGTATAGTAGTGTGTTATTGTACTGCATGGTGGTGGGTGGTGGTAGTAGTGTGTTATTGTACTGCATGGTGGTGGTATAGTAGTGTGTTATTGTACTGCATGGTGGTGGGTGGTGGTAGTAGTGTGTTATTGTACTGCATGGTGGTGGTATAGTAGTGTGTTATTGTACTGCATGGTGGTGGGTGGTGGTAGCAGTGTGTTATTGTACTGCATGGTGGTGGTATAGTAGTGTGTTATTGTACTGCATGGTGGTGGGTGGTGGTAGTAGTGTGTTATTGTACTGCATGGTGGTGGGTGGTGGTAGTAGTGTGTTATTGTACTGCATGGTGGTGGGTGGTGGTAGTAGTGTGTTATTGTACTGCATGGTGGGTGGTGGTAGTAGTGTGTTATTGTACTGCATGGTGGTGGGTGGTGGTAGTAGTGTGTTATTGTACTGCATGGTGGTGGGTGGTGGTAGTAGTGTGTTATTGTACTGCATGGTGGTGGTATAGTAGTGTGTTATTGTACTGCATGGTGGGTGGTGGTAGCAGTGTGTTATTGTACTGCATGGTGGTGGGTGGTGGTAGCAGTGTGTTATTGTACTGCATGGTGGTGGTATAGTAGTGTGTTATTGTACTGCATGGTGGTGGGTGGTGGTAGTAGTGTGTTATTGTACTGCATGGTGGTGGGTGGTGGTAGTAGTGTGTTATTGTACTGCATGGTGGTGGGTGGTGGTAGTAGTGTGTTATTGTACTGCATGGTGGTGGGTGGTGGTAGTAGTGTGTTATTGTACTGCATGGTGGTGGGTGGTGGTAGTAGTGTGTTATTGTACTGCATGGTGGTGGGTGGTGGTAGCAGTGTGTTATTGTACTGCATGGTGGTGGGTGGTGGTAGCAGTGTGTTATTGTACTGCATGGTGGTGGTATAGTAGTGTGTTATTGTACTGCATGGTGGGTGGTGGTAGTAGTGTGTTATTGTACTGCATGGTGGTGGGTGGTGGTAGCAGTGTGTTATTGTACTGCATGGTGGGTGGTGGTAGCAGTGTGTTATTATACTGCATGGTGGGTGGTGGTAGTAGTGTGTTATTATACTGCATGGTGGTGGGTGGTGGTAGTAGTGTGTTATTGTACTGCATGGTGGTGGTATAGTAGTGTGTTATTGTACTGCATGGTGGGTGGTGGTAGTAGTGTGTTATTGTACTGCATGGTGGGTGGTGGTAGTAGTGTGTTATTGTACTGCATGGTGGTGGGTGGTGGTAGCAGTGTGTTATTGTACTGCATGGTGGTGGTATAGTAGTGTGTTATTGTACTGCATGGTGGTGGGTGGTGGTAGTAGTGTGTTATTGTACTGCATGGTGGTGGGTGGTGGTAGTAGTGTGTTATTGTACTGCATGGTGGTGGTATAGTAGTGTGTTATTGTACTGCATGGTGGTGGTATAGTAGTGTGTTATTGTACTGCATGGTGGTGGTATAGTAGTGTGTTATTGTACTGCATGGTGGTGGTATAGTAGTGTGTTATTGTACTGCATGGTGGTGGGTGGTGGTAGTAGTGTGTTATTGTACTGCATGGTGGTGGGTGGTGGTATAGTAGTGTGTTATTGTACTGCATGGTGGTGGGTGGTGGTAGTAGTGTGTTATTGTACTGCATGGTGGTGGGTGGTGGTATAGTAGTGTGTTATTGTACTGCATGGTGGTGGGTGGTGGTAGTAGTGTGTTATTGTACTGCATGGTGGTGGGTGGTGGTAGCAGTGTGTTATTGTACTGCATGGTGGTGGTATAGTAGTGTGTTATTGTACTGCATGGTGGGTGGTGGTAGTAGTGTGTTATTGTACTGCATGGTGGTGGGTGGTGGTAGTAGTGTGTTATTGTACTGCATGGTGGTGGGTGGTGGTAGCAGTGTGTTATTGTACTGCATGGTGGTGGGTGGTGGTAGTAGTGTGTTATTGTACTGCATGGTGGTGGTATAGTAGTGTGTTATTGTACTGCATGGTGGTGGGTGGTGGTAGCAGTGTGTTATTGTACTGCATGGTGGTGGTATAGTAGTGTGTTATTGTACTGCATGGTGGGTGGTGGTAGTAGTGTGTTATTGTACTGCATGGTGGTGGGTGGTGGTAGTAGTGTGTTATTGTACTGCATGGTGGTGGGTGGTGGTAGCAGTGTGTTATTGTACTGCATGGTGGTGGGTGGTGGTAGTAGTGTGTTATTGTACTGCATGGTGGTGGGTGGTGGTAGTAGTGTGTTATTGTACTGCATGGTGGGTGGTGGTAGTAGTGTGTTATTGTACTGCATGGTGGTGGTATAGTAGTGTGTTATTGTACTGCATGGTGGTGGTATAGTAGTGTGTTATTGTACTGCATGGTGGTGGTATAGTAGTGTGTTATTGTACTGCATGGTGGTGGGTGGTGGTAGTAGTGTGTTATTGTACTGCATGGTGGTGGGTGGTGGTAGTAGTGTGTTATTGTACTGCATGGTGGTGGGTGGTGGTAGTAGTGTGTTATTGTACTGCATGGTGGTGGGTGGTGGTAGTAGTGTGTTATTGTACTGCATGGTGGTGGGTGGTGGTAGTAGTGTGTTATTGTACTGCATGGTGGTGGGTGGTGGTAGCAGTGTGTTATTGTACTGCATGGTGGTGGGTGGTGGTAGTAGTGTGTTATTGTACTGCATGGTGGTGGGTGGTGGTAGTAGTGTGTTATTGTACTGCATGGTGGTGGTATAGTAGTGTGTTATTGTACTGCATGGTGGTGGGTGGTGGTAGCAGTGTGTTATTGTACTGCATGGTGGTGGTATAGTAGTGTGTTATTGTACTGCATGGTGGGTGGTGGTAGTAGTGTGTTATTGTACTGCATGGTGGTGGGTGGTGGTAGTAGTGTGTTATTGTACTGCATGGTGGGTGGTGGTGGTAGCAGTGTGTTATTGTACTGCATGGTGGTGGGTGGTGGTAGTAGTGTGTTATTGTACTGCATGGTGGGTGGTGGTAGTAGTGTGTTATTGTACTGCATGGTGGTGGGTGGTGGTAGTAGTGTGTTATTGTACTGCATGGTGGTGGGTGGTGGTAGTAGTGTGTTATTGTACTGCATGGTGGTGGGTGGTGGTAGCAGTGTGTTATTGTACTGCATGGTGGGTGGTGGTAGTAGTGTGTTATTGTACTGCATGGTGGTGGGTGGTGGTAGTAGTGTGTTATTGTACTGCATGGTGGTGGGTGGTGGTAGTAGTGTGTTATTGTACTGCATGGTGGTGGGTGGTGGTAGTAGTGTGTTATTGTACTGCATGGTGGTGGGTGGTGGTAGTAGTGTGTTATTGTATTGCATGGTGGGTGGTGGTAGCAGTGTGTTATTGTACTGCATGGTGGTGGTATAGTAGGTGGAGTGTGGCATTGTACCCGCTGGTCCTCCATAATGGATGAAGGCAGCATGCAGCAATAATGCATGAGGCAGCTGGGTAACCCGAGGACAACGGCGGGCTGCAGACCCAAGCCTCCTCTTCCTCCTCCTCCTCCTCCGCTCCACTCAGTGGCCAGCAAGCCTGGCTGAGAAAGAAACAACACAACACAATGCATAACCCAGCAGTACAGCTTCTTAAGCCATGAGTCATACTTTATATCGTTTTGCCACAGATATCGTGTCTGTCTGTCTGTCTGTCTGTCTGTCAGGCGGAAACCAAAACTGTTTTACTTTTTAGGATTCAAATTGAATAAATTGCAAGCTTGAAACGTGTTTATTCGCGCCACGTTTTTTTTAAAGCTTACAGATCTGCTATTTGTGATACTTGTATCTGACACTGTAATATGTAATACGTATAGGGTATTAATTTAACGAAGAAATAATTTAAAATTGATTATTATTGTGAGATGCATGCCCATCAATTTATTATCAATGTATTAGCTCAAAATGATAGTGACTTTTTTTTATGTTGTCTCTATATGGCATTGGTCCTTGTGGGAGTTCCAGGGGGTCCCCAGCTAAATGATAGTTTGGAACCAAATGGACCCTTATGGGTCTCTAACTCTGAGAGTGTACATTTGTACACTCTCATAATTGTACAATTATAAATTGGGGGTCTCAGAGATAGAAATGCCATTAAATGGTGGTCCGTAGAGTTAATGCACGTCAAACTGAGGGGTCCTTGAAATTAAACCGGTTGAGAATCACTGCTAGAGCCGTAAAAATTCTTCTCTTATGGGGGTCCCTGGCATATCTCATCAAATGGGGCTAATTAGTGTGAATTTAGGGGTCCTTGACATGAAGAAATGTGGGAACCATGCACTGCTGCATGGCCCATCAGCCCTACAGTGTTTAACTTATAACCATGCACTGCTGCATGGCCCATCAGCCCTACAGTGTTTAACTTATAACCATGCACTGCTGCATGGCCCATCAGCCCTACAGTGTTATAACCATGCACTTCTGCATGGCCCATCAGCCCTACAGTGTTATAACCATGCACTTCTGCATGGCCCATCAGCCCTACAGTGTTATAACCATGCACTTCTGCATGGCCCATCAGCCCTACAGTGTTATAACCATGCACTGCTGCATGGCCCATCAGCCCTACAGTGTTATAACCATGCACTGCTGCATGGCCCATCAGCCCTACAGTGTTATAACCATGCACTGCTGCATGCAGGCCCATCAGCCCTACAGTGTTATAACCATGCACTGCTGCATGATGGCCCATCAGCCCTACAGTGTTATAACCATGCACTGCTGCATGGCCCATCAGCCCTACAGTGTTATAACCATGCACTGCTGCATGGCCCATCAGCCCTACAGTGTTATAACCATGCACTGCTGCATGATGGCCCATCAGCCCTACAGTGTTATAACCATGCACTGCTGCATGCAGGCCCATCAGCCCTACAGTGTTATAACCATGCACTGCTGCATGATGGCCCATCAGCCCTACAGTGTTATAACCATGCACTGCTGCATGGCCCATCAGCCCTACAGTGTTATAACCATGCACTGCTGCATGGCCCATCAGCCCTACAGTGTTATCCAACAGAGCATAGCGCTCACAGTTACAAACAGCTGCTACGGCTTCCCAGTGGTGGAAAAAGTACTCAAATATGTTGTACTTAATAAAAGTATCAATACTCCAATGTAGATGTACTCCGATACAAGTAGAAGTCCCGTATTGAAAATGTACTCAAGTGAACGTACAAAAGTATCGGCATCAACATCGACCTAAAGTACTAAAAGTACTCATATTGCAGATCCCATTTCACAAGTTCAAAATGTGTACAAAATCTTTTGAAAATAGGGCTTGTAGATCTGCTATTTTCAAATGGCCGAAATGTATATAGGGCTGAAGTGGTTAATGTGTTTTCGAATCAAAATTTAAATCTCCAAATTTTTCAAATAATTGTAGTGGCGTGAATGTACAATTGTTGGCTCTGAGATGTAGTGGAGTAGAAGTAAAAGGTATTGGAAATTTCAAATTGGAAATACTCAATTGTAAAGTACAAATACCTCAAAGTGTACTTGAGTACAGTAGGCTACTTAAGTAAATGTACGCAGATATGCCAGGGACCCCCATAAGAGGAAGGACCCCCCCATTTAATGGCATTTCTATCTCAGGGACCCCCAAATGATTGATTATTGTTCATTTAAATCTGAGAGTGTATAGCACATGGAACCAAATGGACCCGTTCGGTCCATTCTGACCGGGCACCCATTTTGGTGTTGGCATCATGTCGTGCTTTAGCTATTGAAAAATAGCAGATCTAAAATCGAAGAACGACTGACATTTTTAGAATCTGATCTCAGGTCAGAATGGGTTCGTCAGACCGGCGTGTGTCCAGTGGAAACCTCGTATGAATCTGATCTCAGGTCAGAATGGGTTAAAGTGCATGCTTAAACTGATTCTGATGCTACATTAAGTCATTCTGCTGGGGGATCGAGGGACCTTCCCCCCTCCCTCTCTCCCTCAAAGACCCCCTGGGGTGTTGGACATTGAAGTACGTTCAGGGTGGGTGAGACCAGAGGGTGGGAGTCAGTTCGTCAGCCAGTCGGTCAGTCAGCTGACTGCAATACAAAAAGAGCACTGTACCCAACAAAAAAAACACAGCTGCGACGGATGGGTGGGCCGCGGAGCGTTTGTAACTCTACACTGTGGGGGGCGGGGGGATGGGAGACCCGCCTTTACAGTAGCAATCAATGAGCAGCGTGTTTGACAGGCGACACGGCTGTTCCGCCGAGCGGAGGATGACAGATGGGAGATGGAATGGCCTGTGTGTGTGTGTGTGTGTGTGTGTGTGTGTACGTGGGGGGGGGGGGAATTATTAAGCTCTCTATCCTCGATCAGTTTTGGCGGAGCCGTGGTTAGTCACACACACCTGATGGCGTGTGTGTGTGTGTGTGTGTGTGTGTGTGTGTGCGTGCGTTCTGTGACTGCCTCTTTTCAGTAAATGACTCACAGAGGCACAGCTGGTGGTCTGGTACAAAATGGTATAAAGGGTACTGTATAAATGGGAGTCCCATCTTTGGACTATACCTTTTATAGCGCCACCAGGTGGCCGATTTACATAAAAGAAAAAAAATATATATATTACTACATTGCTGGTCCACAAAAACCTACTTGACCCGGAGGAGACCTGATTATTCTTACTATTATTTTTTTTGGTTCCTGGGGGTGATATCAATTTGTATTCATGATTTTCATTTGCATAATGTTTCTCCATTTGTATTAATGATCATATGCATAATGTATACATGGTCTCATTTCTGTAGCACTTTCATCCAATCCTCATTGGGATCCAGTGTCCTCAGAGCCATGCCGCGACGGAACCAAGAACACACTCATTCCCAGACAACCAGCACCTCTCCTCTCATTCCATTTATCGCATTTCCTTTCCTTCTAAGAGGCCGTCCATCAAGTATATAGTGCAGACACGCAGGTGAAGTCACACATCATACCTGGTGTGATTACGTAGTAAAGCGCGCGCGCGAGAGACAGACAGACAGAGGGAGAGAGGTGCACAGACGACCGACAGACAGACAGACAGACAGACAGACAGACAGACAGACAGACAGACAGACAGACAGACAGACAGACAGTGTGCACACTCTAAGCCAGTAGCACAGAGGGCTACATTAACACCTGGATATCGTCACATGCTCTGGGGGATTCGTGACGGAGCTATGGAGGCAGTTGCCCTTTCCAGCGACAGCTAGGTTGTGTTTATGAAGGGTCATTAGAGGGAGATTTCAGATGTTTCCTGGAAGTTGCGGCTCGCGTTGTCTCTCTTCCGGACTGCCGCTATACTTTTAACTTGCTTCACTTCTGACGGAATGAACTTTGAAGCCGAATGGCTGAATGGATGCGGAAACAATATGTGAACCGACGCCTGACCAGTCACAGTAGCTAGTGCGGAATCTCTTCCGGGTTTGAATAAATGGTGACGCCCCCCCCCCTCCTACTAGTATTGGCCGATAAAGTACAGTTTTAGACCGCAACAGAGGCCCGCCGTCTCGAGCGATCTTGAGCAATGGGGGACACCATGCACCGACTCAGCCCTGTTGGAGTTGCAACCCGATATGAACAGAATAGTGAATCGTCCCCCCAGAGTCCGGCAAGTAGGGAAAGTCGCAAGGGGGGGGGGGGGGGGGGGGGGCGTGACCATTTACTCAAACCCGAAGGAGATTCCGTATACTCGCGTCACAGTAGCCAAATTCGTTTGGGTAGTCACGACATCTAGGTGGCACCGAACGGCAGAAAATATTGTAGCGCGAAAACAGAAAACACACTAGCCCTGAGGGACTCAGATCAGCAGAATAATGTGAGGTTTAACCCATTCTGACCTGAGATCAGATTCATACGAGGTTTCCACTGGACACACACTGGTCTGATGAACCCATTCTGACCTGAGATCAGATTCTAAAAATGTCAGTCGTTCTTCGATTTTTCAAAAAATAGCAGACCTACAAGCTCGTATCGCGCCACTCGGTGGCGCGATATGAGCTTGTAGATCTGCTATTTTTAGTGTTAACGTGCACTACACAAACAGGCGTGCCAGGCAGTGGGACACTTACTGTACAGTAGAAGATCTGACCGAAGCTTTCTCCACGCAGGTTCTCGTCTTTTTATGCGGGTGTGTAAACATTCATGGCATGTTCCTATAGGATATCCTGCAGGACCACGCACGCATGCACACACGCACGCACACACGGGGGGCACGATTGATTGTACGATTGATTGTACGATGATTGTATGCATGTACAATTGAAAGTCAGAATATTACATTTCTATGTACAGAGGTCACTCGATGCAGATGTAGTGCAGGAATACACCCAGTGATTAGTAGCCTTTAAGGTGGTTATGTTCCATTTAATATCCTGATATCCTATCCACACACAGTCACACAGTCACGCGCACACACACACACACACACACACACACACACACACACACACACACACACACACGCACACACACACACACACACACACACGCACACACACACACGCGCACCCCCATTCAATCTCTTGGCTCCCGCACTGATAGCAATATGGCAACAAAAAAGAAAAGACAAATCCAGACGCGTGACACCCTCAAGATTGCACATTCGAGCGTCACGCCAAGAAAATGATTTCTAGAAATCCATTACTGGAAGGTGTGTGGGGGGTGACAGCCACGCCGTGTGGAGTCCTCATCCATCACCGCGTCCCCGGACTCCACCGAGCCACCGCCTGGCGCAGAAAAGTTTTTACTTTGAGTAAAAGTAGCAATACTGCAAAAATGTGCTCGAGTAAAAAGTACAAAAGCATTGGCTTCAAAATGTACTTAAAGTACCAAAAAGTAGAATGTATCTTTTGAAAATAGCAGATCTACAAGCTGCACAATGCATCGCATCGCTTGTAGATCGGCTATTTTCAAATGGCCGAAATGTATCACTGTAAATCCCTGGAACATGTGACGCGTTTAAACCTAAACGCCATGTGTGTAATAATAAAATGCCAAATGTTTATTAATGGTCATAAAATACAGTAGAACACGAGTTCACTCAAACACCTCACGAGAACACCTACTGTTCAAATTCTAAACACCTATATGACTGACGTTGATTGTAAAAACTAAACACGTTTATGTGTCTAAAAAGTGTTACAGGCGATTAAACATGTTCTTCTGTTTATAATCTAAACACTGTGACACGTTTAAAAAGTGTTACAAATATGTGTTTAACCCATTCTGACCGGGCACCCATTTTGGTGTCAGCATCATGCTTTAGCTATTTAAAAATAGCAGATCTACAAGCTCATAACGACTGACATTTTTAGAATCTGATCTCAGGTCAGAATGGGTTCATCAGACCAGTGTGTGTCCGGCGGAAACCTCGTATGAATCTGATCTCAGGTCAGAATGGATTAAAACAGTTTATAACCTAAACGCTTGGGTTTAGTGTGTACTGTATATAGACCTGAAGTGGTTACTGTATGTTTTGTAATGATAATCAAAATCTACAAAGTAACTATAGTAACTAAAGTTTTCAAATCATCGTAGAGGAGTAAAAGTGCAATATTTGCCTCTGAGATGTAGTGGAGTAGAAGTAAGTAAGCACGGAATGCTCCGACTTGATCGTGCTATAGTACAGGGTCACACAGAAGCATTTCAGATCTGCCCGTCTGAGATATGAGCTTACTTCAGTAAAAGTGGCAAAGCCACAGCGGATTGCAAAATGTGTATTTGAAATGCTGATATTACAGCTTCTGATACTTAAACTGCTTATTTGGATGTTATTACATCCCCCCCAGCCATACATGGAAAAGACTGGATCTGCATATACAGGTATGGAGCCGGCCAGCAACTGTACATCTGACCTCACGGACACCAGATTAACACTATTTAACACTGTTACTGAACAAACATTCTATAGCAATGATTGAGTACTAGTCTACCAGAATAGAGCTGTTGGAACACTTACTTTAACAAAATAATATCACTCGGGGGTGCGGGTTCCATGTGCACACTTATGGGGGTCCTTGAAATTAAACTGTTTCAGGGCCACCGCGCTATAGCGTTCAAGTGGTTAACAGGGAAAAATGTCTAACCCCCGCACCCCCCCCCCCCCCCGCCAGGGTGAGCAAACAGGAAGATGACACATCCTCCCATCAATTGGATTGGACGTGACACCGGCAAGGTCCCCCGTGATTGGACGTTAAACTGCAGACAGTGATTGATGACTCATCATGGACGACGATCATCAGCCGCGCGGTGCCCTTGGGCACGCGGCGGACGGCGGCTTTTTAGATTAAACGCCGTTCACACCACGGCGGACACAATGTCACCACGACACTTCTGCTGGTGACGCGGTCCAACATGCAGTGTACACACACACACACACACACACACACACACACACACACACACACACACACACACACACACACACACACACACACACACACACACACACACACACACACACAGTGTCCTAAATGAGTCCAGCCTGTGTGTGTGTGTGTGTGTGTGTGTGTGTGTGTGTGTGTGTGTGTGTGTGTGTGTGTGTGTGTGTGTGTGTGCGCTTCAACACACAGGCACGTGGAGCCTGCTACGGAGCTATGGTGGCATGCACATGCATGTATAAGCATGCACACACACACACACACACACACACACTATTACTATACTTGCAAGGACATCAGCAATTTGGACGGCGTTAAGAGGCAAGCTCAAGTTGAAAATGGGCGTATACATTGGAATATGGAAGTGGCACAATGGAGCCTTGTACAGTATGCCTCATCATGGGAACACAAATCCAAAACAAGGCTCTCCCTGCACGGCCATATCTGGTCCAGGGAAGCATGCAGATAGGGCTCCCATGGGAAGCGTGAAGAAGAAGATAGGACCGGACAACTCCGGTGACTCCCTTCTGCACCTGGCCATCATGGACAAAATTATGTTTACACACCATCTGTACGCAAAACCATGACGATCTGATGATGGGACAACAGTGCTGGGAAACGTATACTCACATTCTTTGCTTAACCAAAATTTTAGACCTGAGGCCTATTCTAAAATAAAAAAGGCTTCTGAATCCTAACAGTTTTCAGTGGTGCTCAACCTTTTTCATGTCAAGGACCTGCCACACAATTATCTGAATTTGGCTGCCGAACCCCATCTGAAAATATGTTGTTCCGGGGGACCCCCCCCCCCCAGGAGCAAAGATTTGAGTTAAAAACGTTCGCTCTGAAAGAATATATGGATTATATGGTTACTGTAGTGTAGGTTATAGGTTTAATCTTTCAAAATGTATCGCCTAGATTGGGGGACAACAAAATGGAAGGAAGAATATTCTTGCAAACTCATCGACTATAATGCTTAGTGAGCCAAACAGAAGCGTTTTGTCAAATAAATAACTGAGGTTCATTACGTGGTCATCATCAGATGCACCACCGCCCGCCAGACATTTTATTATTAACAAATCCCTCTGGTTAATTTTCAAATATCTAATGTTCTGATGGTCTGTGTGGTCGCATGTGGTACAGTAGTAATCCACCATGATGTGATTGGGGAAATATCTCGACAGAGTGACCTATTTACTGCTATATGGCGAGCCAGCCTGCCAGCACGGCTTAGCTCCTCGACATGGCATAGTAACACACATTGTACCTCGACGTACACCTTCGCGCTGCGACGCATTATGAGCTTGTAGATCTGCTATTTTAAAAAGATCTTTTATACAATGTGACAACTTGAAATGGGTGTATGCATGCTGCACAATGAGTAAGCATTATACTATCGGTACTTTAAGTACATTTTGATGGCCTTATATACATTTGTACTTTTACTCAAGTACATTTTGAATTCCGGACTTCTAAGTATTTCTGCATTGCAGTATTGGTGCTTTTTACTTAACCAGGCGCGCTACGAGCTTGTAGATCAGCTATTAATTTTTTTTAATCGTGAAAATGTGGCGCAAATCTTTGAATATATATACTCTTAACAAAATATTTACAAAATACTGATAATTCTAGGGGTCCTTGACATGGAAAAGGTTGAGCACCACTGACATAAAAACGTATAACCCATTCTGACCGGGCACCCATTTTGGTGTCGGCATCATGTTATGCTTTAGCTATTGAAAAATAACAGATCTACAAGCTCATATCGCGCCACCGAGTGGCGCGATACGAGCTTGTAGGTCTGCTATTTTTGAAAAACTCGAAGACACTTTTAGAATCTGATCTCAGGTCAGAATGGGTTAATAATGAAACTGTCAGGATGTAATAGACATTTTTAGAATCTGATCTCAGGTCTGCATTGCAGTATTGATGCTTTTACTTACAGTGAGTACAGAACAAAATGTGAGTACTTTTCCCCACCACTGGGCATGCAGTATTGCCATGACAACGCAGGAAGCAGTGTGCTTGTTTGGAGGAAGCGTCCACAGTGATATAAATCTGAACCACCTCACAGTGCAGGCATGGATAAGAGCATCAGAACAAATCATCGTGACATCACCAAGCGACCAAATATGGATTTCCGGGCTGGATAGCGCACGGCTGCAGAGCATCGCACTCACATTTTGAGCATTATATCTTAAAGGACCACTTCACCAATTCTCTACCTTCGCTTCATACAATTGATCCTCAGTAATGGTCATAGACCATTTTGGTCTTTTCCGTCTGTGTCAGAGGTGTGCCGTGGACGGTTCAGAATCCTGCCTACCTGCCTCAAACAAGGAAAAAAAGTGTTTTATTCATTTTTAGTGCAATGACAATGGTAGAATTTATGCTAAATAAATGGTGCAATTATATAGCGCCTTTATCCAAGGCGCTTTACATAGATTGTGCATCACATTCACCCATTCACACACACATTCACACACCGATGGCGGAGGAAACCATGCAAGGCACCAACCTGCATGTCAGGAGCAAGCAACTTGCTCAAGGACACTTTGACACTAATGTTTCTACACAACATTAATTCTGGAGAACAGACCCTTATGATATTGACTTTTAGACCATTTTACCCAGAAATACCGCTCTCCGAATTATCTATAAAAATGAGTTGCAAGCACGCTCAGAACTGTTTTTAATAAATTATTAATTAAAAAAAATGTTTTAATGTAAATACATTGTAAAATTTGTAATAATATACAATTATATTTCTTGTTTATTTTAACACAACACACACACACACACACACACACACACACAGTGTACACGCACAGTGCACACACACACACACACACACACACACACACACACACACACACACACACACACACACACACACACACACACCTTCTGAAAGGAAAGCTTCACAGGTATGAGGTTACGAGACCAGGGGGGAGCAGGGGGGCTGTAGAAGTACCCCCAGGCACAAAACACGCTATCAATAAATGAATGCCATTATCATCACGCACGCACGCACGCACGCTCATCCTTCAAGATATTAATAACTGTCAACATGTGCAATAAGCAGCTGGAGTTCCAGCAGACACAGAACGCTTACAACCCGTGTGTGTGTGTGTGTGTGTGTGCGTGTGTGTACGTGGCTGCATGCGTGCATGTACGTGTGTGTTGGGGGGGAGGGGGACTCATATCCCCTTCCTTAGCCGAGGAGCATGATTAAGACTCCTGAAATAGACGCGTGATATAGCAACACTTCCTGTCTTGTACTGACACACGCACGCACGCGCGCGCGCGCACGCACGCACGCACGCACACACACACACACACACACACACACACACACACACACACACACACACACACACACACACACACACACACACACACACACACACACACACACACACACACACACACACACACACACACACACACACACACACACACAGTGATGCAAGGTTCGATGTGTTTGAAAGTGGCACAACAATCTTAATAACTGAAATTTTAATACATATATAGCTATATGTACATTATATAACACCCGGGAATCGAACCATCCAGCCAACATCTTAACCACTAAACCAAAGGGAGATATTCGACTTTTTAAGCCATAAGGCTGAGGTTGTGAGCCACTCTGCTACTGTACGTATATCGTCCATTAACCGATTACAAATGTAATTGGTAGATAAAAGAAAATAATTACCGGCGACGCTCCAATGCTCCACGATATCATCAGTGTTTGTGTCTTCCGCCAGCCAGCTGCGTTCTTGCGCGCAGCTCCTCGTAAGAAACACACACAGGAGACTCACACAGGGCCTGATGCATGCTTCGTCATACCACGGTGTATTGCGGCTATAAGAGCTGATCTACAAAATACGAACATCGCAGTGGTGTCTAAAACAGAAAATGTAGAATTTGCCAAGTCTTTGCCACGGACACGTTTGTCCGTGTACACGCTGAGTCTCACGGTTCTCACGGTAAAGTGGATTACAGACGTTCGTATACATACGTTTGCCCAGAGATTCCCTGCATTTGTTGTACGATTATCTTCATCTTCTCCTTTCCAATTGCGAAGGCCACGACTTGGACAAGACAGAAAGGGGAGTAACACGAGGCTGCCTCGTGTACAAACACGTAACAAAACATGACATTTATCGCTGATGACTAAGCATAAAGATGTCAGGGGTGGCCAAGGCCAACACGATAAACCAAACACCACGCTGCTGCCCAAGAAAGAGACAAACCGGTAGAAATGTGATCATTCCTGTTGCTGAGCCGTGCAAAAAGCCGTTATAAACAAGCACTTGTGACCCTCATCACATCAGTATCGCTGGGCCACACAAATCGCTTCAAAATGTCTGATCTTGTTGCAAATTAGATTTTCTGATAACATTTAGTTGTTGGCCCTGGCTCGCAGCAGTTGCTCACTATTGATTAATTTCAAAGTGACTGTGGTGGATAAAGTCACCCCCGGCGGGACTTGAGTCAAATGATAGATACCCAAATACCTCAAATATTGTTTGAACATTGCTTAGTCTAATTTGTACTTGATTTAAGGTACTGGAGTACATTCACAAAAGTGAATATGCAACTCAAAAATACTAAAGTTGTATCATTTAAAACGTGCACTTATCCAGTTAAAAAGATCACACCCGTGTGAACTGAGGGGTGCTCTTATCGTCATACATCATCTCAATCTCACCAATCTCCAATTCTTCACTTTTCTGCCCTCGCTTACATGATGTACTGTACTTTGCTCAGCCAATCAAATCATCGCTATATGGAGTGATCAGCAAATCACAAGCCAATGTTTGTATTCACACAAACTCGGAAAGGTGGGCATAGGAGGGGCTAACGCCCCTCGTGGCACAATCTTTATGCAATGCTCAACCAATGGCGCATCTCCCACCCAATCACGCCGACCAATCACAATTTGCGTCCTAACTTTTCCGTCCTCACTTTGGTCTTCAATGTTTGTGTTTACATAAACCCGGAAAGCTGGACATATAGGAGGGGCTAGTGCCCCTCAAAATATCACTTATTTTAACAAATATTGTCTATGTTTAACCCATTCTGACCTGAGATCAGATTCTAAAAATGTCTATTACATCCTGACAGTTTCATTATTAACCCATTCTGACCTGAGATCAGATTCTAAAAGTGTCTTCGATTTTTCAAAAATAGCAGACCTACAAGCTCATAGCGCGCCACTCGGTGGCGCGCTATGAGCTTGTAGATCTGCTGTTTTTCAATAGCTAAAGCATAACATGATGCCGACACCAAAATGGGTGCCCGTTCAGAATGGGTTAAGATCTAAACAAACATTAAAAGTCCATAGACTTGGCTGCCATTATGACGTCATTTCCGAATGCCAGACGTTGAGGGGATCTCGACAATTCAGCCTGATCATCACTGACCACTGCAGCACATGCACACTCACGCGCGTACACAAACACGCGCACGCGTGAGCATACACACACACGCACAGCAGCCCTGTGCACTTATAGGGCCGCAACAAGCAAGCCATGTGTGGCTCATTGCCATGACAACACAGGAAGCAGTGTGCTTGTGTCAAGGAAATAATAATATCTGGGATTTATATAGCGCTTTTCATAAGTATACTCAAAGATGCTTTACATGTGTGGGGGAGAGAACATATAAAAGGACACCTTGACACTCACGCACACACGCACGCACGCACGCACCCACACACGCACGCACGCACCCACGCACGCACGCACGCACCCACGCACGCACGCACGCACGCACCCACACACGCACGCACGCACCCACGCACGCACGCACGCACCCACACACGCACGCACGCACGCACCCACGCACGCACGCACGCACACACGCACGCACACACGCACACACACCCCTCCAGTCTGGTCACCTTCCTCCAAAGTCAAGAACTATTATTATGGTACATGAGATAAGTTGAACAAACATTTGACCACCTCAGTGTTACTGTTAGTGTATATGAGCGAGATATAACTTTTAACCAATATCACCACCGTCTCCCCTATTGTCTCTATTACGATTAAGAAAAAACACCAATTTCTTATTTTTTTTGTCATTTCTTTGTGATTGAAAATGTATAAAGAACTTTGATGGAAAAAATCTAAAGAAAACATCTATATAGTGAAAATAGCCAATACACAAGAGCTTGTAGATCAGCCATTGTACAACCAATGCACTAAGGCAGTGAGGCTAAGTCATTGTACAACCAATGTACTATGATCAGCCATTGTACAACCAATGTATTAAGGCAGTGAGTCATTGGATTTTTTTTCATATGGAAGCAGGGAATCATAGCTTCAAATTGACATATTGGCTGTTTGACCCACCAGTTTTGGAGATATGGCTATGATTATAGAGTAATGTCTTGCAGAAAACAGCGAGTTGAGAAAACAGGCTTGAAAGGTTCACTTCTGTGGACTCTAACCTAGCTACATGATTAAGCATGTATTTCATATTTACATGTCGATTTAGCTCTGCCATTTATTTCAGACATGCTCTAGTCATAGACTGTAAAAAATATGGACAAAGCGTTCCCCGGGTCTAACATGGACGTAAAATGAAGCCTGTTATTCCTGCACTGTAAGTCGCCATCTTTCTAGATCCGTTTGGGCCCAGCTGGCCATTGGCTGGCTCCGTTTGGGCCCAGCTGGCCATTGGCTGCCCAGACAACGAGGCGGGACTTCTTCTCCGTTGGTTTT
>NC_139714.1:10916750-11011750 GCF_964188405.1 Protomyctophum parallelum
TAGCCTTTCCACAGGAGTATCTTTTTATATTTTTCCAAAAAGAATACAAACAGCCAATAGCATATTACAAAGTTATCCCCCTCACTGGGGAAAATTCCGGGAGGAAAAACGGCACGCCCCGGGGTGAGTCTTCTTGTTACCGCCCAGGAATAAGCCTATTGACCGTGTGATTCTTAATGTCATGTTGTTGCTATACAGCATGACGTGTGAATTAGCCTCCAGGGATCAATAGAAGGTTCATCTTACCTCATTAAATATTCAAATGATTCAAGAGAGACTCTTCGTTGCTGAAGGCAACGGAGGCATCTTAAAAAGAAGGAAAAAAAGAGACCTGCCATTGAACAAATGGCATCTTTTGAACAGTCTCCTGGGAGTTAGGACCTCCTAAACAATGAAGCAACATGAGTCAGAGGTTTCAGAGGCCCTGAGAAGCTCATTCATTTCAATGTAATGTTATTATCACCACCAGCGGGCCCCAAACTGAAGGGATTGGTATGTACCATGTTTATGATATGTTCACTCATCCCTCCCTCCCTCCCTCCCTCCATCCATCCATCCATCCATCCATCGCTCCAATTGCAGATAATCTAATTTCATCCCTTTAAATTATTTTCTATCAAATAAAGAACATAAACACCTTTTATTGGGTCTAGGGAGTTCATGGCAGGCTCCTAATAAAAGTATGGTTTAGATTAGAGCACTCTGTGTGTGTGTGTGTGTGTGTGTTTGTGCGTGCGTGCGTGCATGCATGCATGTGTGTGTGCGTGTGCGCGAGTGTGTGTGTGTGTGTGTGTGTAAGAGAGAGAGTGAGAGTGCAAGGAGAGAGAAAGCGAGAGAGACACAGAGAGAGACATAGAGAGTGGGAGACAGCTATAGGCTCCATAAGCTTGTAGCACAGTGATGGCATCGGTGATTGATTCTATCACAGGAGCCACTTCCTCTCCGCACGCCGTCTGCTTCCTGTTGTGTTGCCATGGCGACGCATACAAAGGGAGGACAGGCGAGTCTCCTCCAGGAAGTCCATACATAATTGATTGGCGAGTGGCTTAATCAGCCCCGGGGCCGCCGCGCTATAGCTATAGCTGGCAATTCCACGGTCGGCTATAAATAACTCATTACGCTAATTACACGATGTGCGCGCACGGCTAGCCTGCTAGCACAAACAAGAGGCGAGCAAAGATAGGACTGCCGCGGCGCCTCCCACACAGTGTGTCCACACATGGCACGCGGCGCAGAGCGTGCTGCTCCCCCACCCCCACCCAGCACCACCCCGCCGTCTAGTTAAGCTCTACCGCTGCGAGTCATCACAGCTCCCCCGCCGAGGCAGAGGAGGGAGGGAGGGGGGGAGGGGGGGGGGGGGGGGGGAGGGGAGGGGCCGTGGCGGACGAAGCAGTCAAACCCCAGTACTCATGAGTAAAACCTCCTGGTCCAATCTCACTCGACTACTAAGCGAAAGTTTCCCAGTCAAAATAAGTGCCAGAGTAATTGCTTTTACAGGATTCCTCAAGCTATTTAAAAAAAAATAGGCCTTACATGCTTTTAAAAAAGGTATTCAAAATTACAAATCCCAAAGTACATTTTGTTTTATATGTATAGGCCTAATATCAAAAGCATTGCTACAGTACATGAACCTATTCGTACTGTCTGTTGTAAGTGAAATTTGCATGAAAAGCAAAAGCTTTAAGGACGCGGTTATTGTGAAATAACCAATAGTTGTCTTGGAAATGTACTGGAGTGAAAGTTACAGCCAGGTATCCAGATATACTGTAGGAACTGTACTTAAGGAAGGGGGGCATTAGACAAAATGAGCGTAAAAATTTCCGCCTCCCCATTGATTTAGAAGCTGGTGGGTTGGTGCAGATTCCGATGGCTAACAGATAACTGTTGAGTCCTCCTGTTTGCCTTACAAGGTATGGGAGGGTAAAGCCCAATTCATACCAAGTCACTGGCCAAGAAAGGACAGCTTTTCAGTGTAATCATTTGGGGAAATATCGCTGTCTCTTGCGGTGAATTAGAAATTAAGCTTAATTCTAGCTCCACTTAAACACCATCATCCGTTTGCGTTGTGATCTTATTGATCGGCTATTTTCAGACCACACTGTCTCTCTGCAATCAATGTATGTGATTATACCTTGCTTATTGTAAGTGGCTCTGCCTGGATAGAAGCATGTGCTAAATGCCCACATTGTAAATGGCTATGCACATTCGTAGACTATATACATGTATACTTCCTGATTGTTTGTACTTCACTAACACGCTCCCTCCTGCTCCCTCAGGTCTGGTGCCTTTTCATTTTAGTGTTTTTGTTTGCTTACATTTGACTTATCTTAATGAATTTGTTTCTTTTAGTTCTGTTTTTTGTGACTTTGCGTACAGAGAAAAGCTCAATTGGATGTAAAAGTATTATTATTAGTATTGATATCTTAACATCTCAATAGCACTCTCTCCAGCGCTGCCAGGCAAACTGCCATGCGGGACCACCGGACCATTATCCAGGACTACTAAAATTATCACATAATCGCCTAATCGCAATCATTTGAGATAATCACAATAATTGTTTTGCATAATCGTCAATCGTTTCCATGTTGGAAAACAAAACGATTTTCTTTTTTACCATCTCACATGCAACGGCTATTGTTATTACTTATGTCATTAAATGACAAATAAGTGACCGTTTTTGACCAAGGCTAAGTCATTGATTTTTTTTTTCCATTTCATATGAATGCATGAAGCTTCAAATTGACATATTGGTTGTTCAGTTTGACGCACCGGTTTTGGAGATATGGCTTATAGAATAATGTCTTGCAGAAAACAGCGAGTTGAGAAAACAGGCTTGAAAGGTTCACTTCTGTGGTCTCTAACATTACACCTAGCTACATGTTTAAGTATGTCAATTTCAGCTCTGACATGTATTTCAGACTCTCTATAGTATGTGAACAGTCTGCCTTCTTTTGTCATATCTTCCCTGTGCAATTTGTTGTTTACGAAGCCAGAAAGCCAAGCAGAAAGGTAATATATATTCATGTTTATGTTCCAATGCTCAATGCCAAAGAAAAAACACAATTAAATCGTTAACGGAGGGGTTACTTGTGTGACATTGAAAATGGTCAAGTACAATGTCATGTTGGTGACAGCCGCGCCCTGCCACATCTCCTGACCTGGCTGTCTCTCCATCAGACGGTCTCCTCTCCTCTCCGCATTTAACCCATTTTAGGTGGGAACCCCTTTTGGTGTTAGCATTACGTTATGCTTTAGCTATTTAAAAATAGCAGATCTACAAGCTCATAGCGCGCTACGAGCTTGTAGGTCTGCTATTTTTGAAAAATCGAAGAACGACTGACATAGAAAACATAGCTTTTTCAGAAAACTGTCATTTTCAAACAGACAAGCGGCGGTGAGCAGCGGACACACCATGTGTATTTACTTTACTTTGAGTACTGTACTGTACTGTGCTTCAGTGGTTTCCAAACCTTTTCATGTCAAGGACCCCCAAAATGACACTAATTAGGCCGTGGACCCCCCCCCCCCATTTGAAAAGATATGCCAGGGACGGCTCTAGCAGTGATTCTGAACCCATGTAATTTCAAGGACCCCCAGTTTGACATGCATTAAGCTATACGGACCGAACGGGTTCCATTTGGTTCCATTTGTATAATTTACCCCCTGAAACTCCCTCAAGGACCCCTGGGGGTCCCCAGACCCCACTTTGGGAACCACTGCTGTACTTTGAGTATCTGCACTTTTGGATGCTTATGACTAACCCTAACCCTGAGTTGTTACCGTACTACCTTTTTAACAGCATGTTCTTTTAAAATGATCACATATTTTGAAACTCAACTTCTTGTAGCTGAGTGATATTTGACCAGGAATATATACTTTGACTCATGTACAGTACTTGAGTAGCCTACGTTGTCCACATCTGTCGATGAGTGCTTCCACTGTCAAACACGCCAGAGAGAGAAACAACACCTTCAGGCTACAACCAACGCACGGCCAACGCAAGACAAGAAAAGGCAGCCGCGGAAAGGAGAGACGTGCGTCAAATGAAAGTGAAATGATTCATGGAGCGCGTGCACTGATGAGCCATCGAAATGTAACGCAGGAGGACGCACGCACACACACACGCACACACGTAAGGACGTACACACAATCACACACAACCTTTTAGCAGAGTTGTGGCGAAGTGGTCCAGAGTGTCTATGAGATGACTTCCATTATTTCTGTCATGACTAATGCAGAGATGTTGTTTCCTAAAATGACAGGTCTGCATTCTGAACCCGGCCGCACTCATAGCCTCCCCCCCCCCTCCCGGAACACACACACACATACACACACACACACACACACAGTCACACACACACAGTCACACACACGGTCCATAGGAAATTAATTGCCGCGTGCCCTCCACTCCCCCAGCGTATCCAGCCTGCCACTCGCCAATGTGTGACTATGAGTGTACATCCGTCCATCCGTCTGTCTCTTTGTGTGTGTGTGTGTGTGTGTGTGTGTGCAGCTAATCTCCGGCACCCTTAAGCCCAAAACACACCAAAGGGTCGGGTCGGGACAAAGCGATGTTAAGGTATACCACAGCAATGCAACTCATTCCAACTCAATGAGTTGCATTGGTGTGGTTTACGTTAAAAAACCCTTTGGTTTTGGCTTTAGACCGACCGGCATGGTAACTTTTTAGCCATTTCTTTTAGTTTTAGGAACATTTTTGAAAATGCGCGTCATATAATGACCATGACCAGGGATTTTGATTGATTGATTGATTGATTGATTGATTGATTGATTGATTGATTAACAGATTGGAGAATTTATTACAGTACATTTCAAGCACAACTGTTAACTGTGGACGACACCATAAAGTATTATACTTGTTTACAATAGGGCCCACCATGTTCAATTCACCATAGCAATTAGAGACGTACAAATATACTCTTCTATATAGCTAAAAACAGGAAATCACCAGGAGGTAAAAAGGGAAGAAAACTAATTTTATAGGGGGCCAGTTTTCGAATTGCAGCCGTCCGTGTGCCCTTTGAGAGCAGTTTTGAAGGAGTCAAGGGATTTGCAATTTCGCATGTCTTTATGACTGTTGTTGGAACATTGGTTCCACATTTCCGGTTGACAGTGGACAGGACAGGGTCCTTGGTGGCGAGGAACAATGCACGTTCACTGATGGTATTGATGGTGTCAGAACAAAGCACTTTGAGTCTCATTCATTGCTTACCATAACACAATCATTGTGGTAACGCACCAGCTAATTTTAAGCACCGTGGCAGAGCATTAGCCTTCCAAGACGTTGGACAGGTTATAGCCGAGGCTAAACCTGTGGTGGTCATTAATACATTTGAGGCCAAGAATGTGTTTTGCATTCATACTGTACAATACAACCCCCCCCCCCCCCCCCCACCGAAACATGATATCTACGTGAAATATTCTCTGCATACATATAGTCCATTCACGTCACCCACCATCCCCCTCACCCCCTCCCATCTCTATCAACCAAGGGTCTGTCTGTCTGTTCCATTATCTACACACACACACGCACACGCACACACGCGCGCGCACACACACACACACACACACACACACACACACACACACACACACACACACACACACACACACACACACACACACACACACACACACACACACACACACACACAATGAGAGTGAGAGGACGGAGAAGCAGTTATGACTATAGAGAAAGAGACTCCGCTCTCAGTATATTCTTCCTCTTAACACAAACCCAGTACATCAGAATGTACTCCCCGGCATGGAGCTATAGCAGATAATGGCACTGCACAATGTGAACAATGTGGCACAATGCCCCGTTCATCTGCGCTGAATGCCAGCCTACTTATCGGCGCTCCGCCTGCACTGTGCCCACTCGGCGCGGCGGGGAGATGGCAGCGGCCACAAAAGGTGTGCGCCGAGCCCAGACTGGTACTGACATCAGGGAGGCATCGTGCCAGACACTTAACGGCTCATGGAGGAGGTTGAAGTGCTATGAAGAGGGTTTGAATCAGTGTCGCCGCACGTCTGCTTGTTACAAGAGAATTTGGGTCACTTGTGTCTCCTGTAAATATTGGTTTGTTTGGGGTACCGTAGTTGCTTATTTGGGCTCGTTTCCTAATGATATTGTTTAAACGAGCGGCTCTCAAACATGTTCATGTCAAGGACCACCAAATCCATGTATTTGCCCCCATCTAATACAAGATTTGAGTTGTTAAAATGTTTCACAAAAATACTAACATTTTTCCACAATATAATTTTGTTTGAAAATAGCAGATCTGCAAGCTTACTCACAACGCATGGTGTTTAACTGTGGTGTTTAACCACTCATGTTAGACTTGGCTGATGAGAAGTGTTGCGAGCTTGTAGATCAGCTATTTTCCCGAAAGATTGTGGAAACAAATCTGGGGGGTCTCTGGGGCAAAAACACTTTTCAAACAGGGTTTCCGCGCCAAAATACACAAAACTAAATGGTTTGAGAACCAGCGGTGCATGGCATGCACACGCATGTGCAGGATATCGGGCAGACACCTCTTATCTCCAATATTTTAACTGTTGGTGTTTTCTCATGAATTTTTAACGCCCTACTTGATCACACTGCAGCGTCACACAAAAGCATCCAAACATAGTAGATCTTTAAGCTCGAAACGTGGCGAGAAGCGACACGCTTCGAGCTTATAGACCTGCTACTTTTGATGCTTTTCAATTTGAAAAGCACACCGTTTTTGACATAAGTATGAGGTTTCCACCCGACAAGACGATTATGCAGTAGCACACACGCTCGTGCGCAACGCTAGGCAGACACACAAACACGTTCAAAATGGAAATATCACTTAAAAGAACATGTTTGCTGCAACGAAGAATCCATCCTAATCAAAGCACGGCAGACAATAACTCTGCCTATGTGTGCATGTCTGCTCAGGCAAACAGAGTTCATCACATCCAATCATGTCATATCTGGACCAGATGAACACACAATGTACACTGTATATATACAGTATATATACTGTATATATACAGTACAATGGAACAGAATGCAGACGGAAACGGTCACTTATGATTATCCCATGCAGAGCCCGGCCGATGACACATTTCTGTCAAACAGTGGAACTTTTCCTCTAATCAATTTGAAAATGGTTAGAAGTGACTATTTTTTGGAAGTCAAAAGTCAAATAATGGCAAATAGTGACGTGGTTCTCGAAGAGGACCCAGTTTATACAGGATAACAATGATTGCAACCACTTTATCCATTTATACGATGGCTATTCAAAAATAGCAGATGTTCAAGGAAAGCTCAATGTTGCGCTGCTAGTTTTGTGTGAAAGATATCAAAAATTGACATCTTTGAATACGTTTGCATTTTCTTAAACACAAATGTTCTCTTCTAGGTGTCCCTGACACTAAACCTTTTCAGATGGGGGTCCATGGCCAAATACCTAACAATTTGTGGGCCCTTGGCCTGAACGACGTGGCGTAGATTATTCAGTGGGTATCTCTCCCCTGCATGCCCGTGTTGCATGCCTGATTCATACAGTATGCTGTAAGCCGTGTCGCTCACGGAAAATAGCGGATCTACAAGTATGGATCTTCCTTCAGGAATGCCTGTTCAGACTGCTTCCAAAGTCTTACATATACACTCATATCTTAACCTATTCTGAACGGGCACCCATTTTGGTGTTAGCATCAAGTTATGCTTTAGCTATTTTTTGAAAAATCGAAGAACGACTGACATTTTTTAGAATCTTATCTCAGGTCAGAATGGGTTAATCAGACCAGTGTGTGTCCAGTGGAAACCTCATATGAATCTGATCTCAGGTCAGAATGGGTTAATGAGGAGTGTGTTCGTGATTTGCTGTCAGGCATGGACACCAAGAAAAGGAACCGTTTTCCCACAGACGCCACAGAAAGCATGGAAATTACACGTCATGTCATCCTCCCGCTGATCGGAAAGAAATGGTGCGGCTTTCGTATCAAACGGTACCTCGGCGAAGAGTGTCCACTTATTACTGCCAGACCCACGGTCGGGAACACTGAAGCCCATGTGTTGCTTCAGTCAAAATGCGTTTACTCTTGAAAAAGAAAAACATCACTGCTTTCATCTGAAATATTGAAATGGCTGCGTGTCGAAAATTGGACTCACGCACGTACAGTGCAATGAATGCCCCGTGCTTTTATGTACGCATGAAAACGTTTGGAATCTACTGATCTAGTCAGACGACAGTTGTAGAATCGGCCTCAGACCTTAATGGGTTTAAAAGGCAACGGAAGATAAGAAAACTGAACTGAATAATACGAGCATCACGAGACGAGAGAAAAGGAATGTGTGTGTGAGAGAGAGAGAGAGAGAGAGAGAGAGAGAGAGACACACAGAGAGAGAGAGACAGAGAGTGGCCTGGATGTTTCTGGGTAGACATCCATCACAGGGCCCTGTTCCAAATGATCCAGCTCTTTCCCTTGCTGTTTGTCAGCCTGTATAAATGACCCCAAGGTGTATTGGGGGGATGAATCAGGCTGACATGCAACGCAACAGAGGATGTACAAATGTGCTCTAAAAATAGAAGCACAGAAGAACGTGTCGGGCTAAGCACATTTACACAAGTACCGTACTTAAGTATAATTTTGAGGTATTTTTTTATTTTAGTTAAGTGTTTTATTCCTATAATTTTTATCCCACGATTTTGTCACCCAGTGTCTTATTGTCTATGTAATCCTGGGCTCTACACTCCCTCCGCCAACCTGGGGAGAGCAATGGACTGACCCCCTGCTTCCTTCAATGCATGAGTGTCCAAGCCGCTTTTTTTCACCTGACAGGGGGTAGTTCTCCTGGCTGGACATGGAAGGAACACGTTATTCGAACCAGTTCCTTTCCCCTCCATCAGGCTGGCCAGGGATGGCAGTTTAGAGACCAGGATTACTGCATGATTTCTGTGAGGATTCCTACCCTAGGAGACACGGGGAGAACATGCAAACTCCACACAGAAAGGCTCTTTCGCCAACCCCGCCTCGGGTATGGGGCGGGCACTGATGACGCGGAGGAGGGAACACAGCGGGAATCAAACTCAGGTGGATTGTTTCTAATTGTCAATATTTTTACTTCTACTCCACTACATCTCTGAGGAAGGTACTTTTACTGCACTACAATTATTTGAAAACTTTAGTTACTAGTTACTTTGTAGATTATTGTTGTTATTACAAAATATGCATTAAACACTTCAGCCCTATACATTTTGTCCATTTGAAAATAGTCGATCTACAAACTCACAATGCATCGCAATGTGACGCATTGTGAGCTTGTAGATCTTCTATTTTGATTTTTCTTTTCATACATTTTAAACTTGAAATGAGAAATTGTGCATATAATGAGTATACTTTCTACTTTTGATACTTTAAGTATACTTTACAAGAAATTCTCTAAGGAGAGAATGCCAGCACTCACGGACATGTCATTTGGTTTAAGGCACTTTTAATTATTTTATAATTCGCACAGTATGCTGCAGAGCAGACAGCACAACGTACGCGTTTCGGCGTATAGCCTTCGTCAGCGTTATACTATGCCGTCAACAAAAGAAGTGTCACATTTCTTCCGTAGGTTGCAGTACGTTGTTCAGACTAGTCATTGGTCCGACAAACGACAACCCACCTCAAACCCTAACCTAACCATAACCGCAAGCACGGGAGCAGCGTATGTCCGACATGCGGACTAATGCTCAGTCAGAATTACATGCGGTCCCCAGGTGTGACACCTTCATCTGTCCGTGTTGAAAGCCAACAAGAACCCAAAAGTGCAGTCATTTCTTGTCACTTTCCTCGACCGCGCACCCGGTAAGAATGTTCAGAGAAATTAAGACAGAGTCTTAGTCGTGCGGGTGTCCTTGCTTCAAATACTTTAAGTATAGGCTACATTTGATGCCAATAATTATTTACTTTGAATTCCGGACTTTTACTTGTAACAGAGTATTTCTACATTGCAGTAATTGATACTTGAATACAAAATGTTAGTACTTTCCCCACCACTGGCGTCGGGTTTCCTCGCATGCGCACAAATAATTCCGCAACCGCGGCCGATGACCTTATTCCGCCTGAGGGGGAAACACGCCTCAGCGCCGGCCCAACTTATGAATAAACATGGTGGGTCCTGACGGTCTCCCCGAGAACACACATGTGCAATTAGTCACATTTGCCCATGCTTATGTTGACTTAGAGCTGCTCTAAGCGTGTCGCCATAGTACGAGTGGAACACTAGCCTGGACTTGGCCCAGTGGCTTTCAACCCTTTTCATTTCAAGGCCCATTATTATTTTATTCTGCATTTGAGCCACGGACCACCATTTGATGAGATTTAGCCTCTGAGAGCCAAAACGAAAGAATATTTTGTTGGCGTTGGGTAAGATTTTGTCCACAATTCCACGCTGAATTGATGTCGGTACATGTACGATAGGAGAGATAACAGGCAGATGTTGATGAAAATTCTTCAGCATTCTCTAATTGTGTAGACTTATTTTAGTAGAATTCTAAAATAATAGAATGAATAGAAATAAGTAATGCAGATGTTTAACAATAATTTAAATCTTGAGAGCGTAAAATGAAACCAAATGGACCGTTACGGGTCCATTTGGTTTCATTTTACGCTTTCAAGAGTTAAAGACCCATAAGGGTCCATTTGATTACCAACTCTCCATCATTTAGCCGATTCTAAATTCTAAATTTAGACAAAAATGTACAATTGTAAAAAGAAAATTTAAATTACATAGATGCTTTCCTGGTTTTATGATCGGATATGCATTACATTTTTTCTTGGAGGCTGAAACCGTGACAGTCAAACGTGCCAATGGAAAGAAACAGTGATATAGTGACATCACAATCTCATCCCCTCCCCTAACCCCTCCCCCTTTATCATACAACCACAGCTGTGGGTGTGACTTCACCCATCACCACCCTAGCCTGGTTAATAAACCAGACTGAATCAGCCGTTGGCAAAAAAAAAATGCCTACCGGCGGATTTCGGTCTGGAGAGGCTCAATTGTACGCCCATTTTCTACACACGAGAACGTGGGCGCCCAATAGGGACACGGTATGCAATATGGGCGGGCTTTGGTACAGTGACGTTCAATGCTTGAGACCTTTGACTGACAGTAGCTCTGACCAATTGCGTCAAAGAGAAAATGTTTCCCTGGAAATGAAATCCAAGCTGAGCCTCCCCAGACTAATATCCCGCGGATCCGTGCGATATTAGTCTGGTTTATTAACCAGGCTATCACCACCCACCAGGCAAACCAGGCATACTTAATTAACTGGCATGGGCATGTCCACATAAAAACGACATTTTAACAAATACCGTACACTTTTTTTTTTTAAAGATCTTCCTCCTTATATAACAATACCTGATGATTAGGTTTTAGGGTGGGAAAAAAATCACAGCAATCCATCTTTATCGAGGGGACCAATATCATGGATCACATCTCAGCCAGCATCCAATCGTCTCCCTGCACCGAGAGACGTGGGAGACGCTGTCCGCGTGGACACCATAAAAGCCGCCGGTGTCCACAGAGAGCTTAGGAAACCAAAAGAAAAAGAAAATCCATTTGATGTTTATCGAGTGGAGTACAAAAGAGCTCGGGGTTACGGGAGCATGGGGGGGGGGGGGGGGGTTTGGTCAGAAATAACCACAGAGAGCGGAGGGGAGGAGGTGACTTATTTCCTTTTCCTGGGGTCTTTGCCAAATATGGTCACCCGGCGCTGTAAATAAGTCTTTTCCATGCATGCAGCGACCCCCCCCCCCCCCCCCCTAACCCCCCCACCACCCCTCGCAATGCGGTGCCAGCTCCAGGACTTCTTTTGGCGGGGCATGGCCCAGTGCAGCGCAGCGGGCTCAGGGCACATCAAAAAACACCAGCTCCGTCTCCCATCCCAGAGAGCTATTTTAGCCCCCGGGCGGGCCGACCTCTGGGTCAAAATCTCCCATCATGCACAGCAGCGCCACAGCCCCCCCAATATGGCTTTCTGACGTGGTCGGGGCTGGACTGGACTTTGATGGCCAATCGGGGGGGGGGGGGGGGGGGGGGGGGGGGTAAGTACAGCACATTTCAATAACAGTTACAATGAATCCAGGGTTACAGTATATGAGCAAGGTAAACACAAGTACAATGTATTTATAGCGCAATTCTGACCTGAGATCAGATTCTAAAAATGTCTATTACATCCTGACAGTGTCATTATTAAAAAACAACAGCAGTTGACCCAAAGCTAGACTGCTGCTAGACTCATTCAGTCTCCACTACATTTCAAACAGAACATTGTACAAAAAATCATGAACTATACTGACTGAGTACTTGAGTATTTTCAAGAGCAAGTACTCCAGTACTTGGGGTTAGAAAAATGAGTATCTATACTTTCAAGTACAGGGGTTGAGTACTTTTTGGGGATTGGGGGGTGCAGAGGACACACACACACACACCTTTAAAAAACCCTTGTGGCAGTTCTGTGTGTGTGTGTGGGTGCATGTGTGCGAGTGTGTGCACGCGCGCGTGCGCATGTGTGTGGGCATGTGTGTGCGTGTGTGTGACGTAACTTAAGCCCTCATTGCTCTAACCAGATTCTGCACAGCTGGAATGCTCAGTATTCCAGATTACAATACGTCATCATTCGCTCACTCAACCCCCTCCCCCACCACACACACACACACACACACACACACACACAAACACACACACATGATGTCATTGCATCCTCCCCCCCCCCCTCTCTCTCTCTCTCTCTATCTCTCAGGCATACAGATGTGTCGACTGCAACTTAACCACATGCAGAAAATCCAAAAAGGTTCCATTTGGTTCCATTATGATGGTGAAATATAATAATAACCCATGAAGCTTGACGTCGCTTTAAAAGGTGAGACACTGCAGGTGAATAGGGTACAAAAGTTAATAGCTATATCACAATGAAACTTCTCCAGTTAATTGATTACTTACATTAAAGACTAAGAATTTTTGTATTACAAGTTTTCTGAAATAATATGTTTAAATATGAAAAATTTGGCATTATATCCCCTAATTTTCGCTAATTTGCATACATTTTGGGGCGATAAATCTGAAGATCGGATAAAGCCAGTTTCAAAATTATCGTTTCATTTTCTTGACATATTAGAGACAAAGGAAATTAGGGGATTTTAGATATCTCAAGGTATAAAGATATGTTTCGCCATGTTTGTAGGAATAAAATGTGATTTAAATCAGGCTATGCATGATATATCAACAAACACTTCTGTAAATTCCTGCAGAATATATATGAATAAGACTGGAAAGTTTTGTGTATGTGAATGCAACTGAAGTGGATATTCTTTGTTCCAGGTATGAGGAAAACTCATTTAGAGAAAACGGCCTTTAAAGATTTGTATTGTAAAATTCCAAAACTTTTTATTTGAAGCCACTATTTTGAGACAAAATATCTCATCCAATACTTGGCAACAACATATCATTGGAAAGGTCTGGACCTCGAGCTGACTGTGGTTTGATGGTCAATTCCTTTGACCATCAAACCACTGTACCAACAGACCCCCGTACCAACGGACCCCCGTACCAACAGACCCCCGTACCAACGGACCCCCGTACCAACAGACCCCCGTACCAACGGACCCCCGTACCACCAACGGACCCCCGTACCAACGGACCCCCGTACCAACGGACCCCCGTACCAACAGACCCCCGTACCAATGGACCCCCGTACCAACAGACCCCCGTACCAATGGACCCCGTACCAACAGACCCCCGTACCAACGGACCCCCGTACCACCAACGGACCCCCGTACCAACGGACCCCCGTACCAACGGACCCCCGTACCAACGGACCCCCGTACCACGGACCCCCGTACCAACAGACCCCCGTGCCAACGGACCCCCGTACCAACGGACCCCCGTACCACCAACGGACCCCCGTACCAACGGACCCCCGTACCAACGGACCCCCGTACCAACGGACCCCCGTACCAACGGACCCCCGTGCCAACGGACCCCCGTACCACGGACCCCCGTACCAACGGACCCCCGTACCAACGGACCCCCGTACCACGGACCCCCGTACCAACAGACCCCCGTGCCAACGGACCCCCGTACCAACGGACCCCCGTACCACCAACGGACCCCCGTACCAACGGACCCCCGTGCCAACGGACCCCCGTACCAACGGACCCCCGTACCAACGGACCCCCGTACCACCAACGGACCCCCGTGCCAACGGACCCCCGTACCAACGGACCCCCGTACCAACAGACCCCCGTACCAACAGACCCCCGTACCAACGGACCCCCGTACCAACGGACCCCCGTACCAACAGACCCCCGTACCACCAACGGACCCCCGTACCAACGGACCCCCGTACCACCAACGGACCCCCGTACCAACGGACCCCCGTACCAACGGACCCCCGTACCAACGGACCCCGTACCAACAGACCCCCGTACCAACGGACCCCCGTACCACCAACGGACCCCCGTACCAACGGACCCCCGTACCAACGGACCCCGTACCAACAGACCCCCGTACCAACGGATCCCCGTACCAACAGACCCCCGTACCAACGGACCCCCGTACCACCAACGGACCCCCGTACCGACGGACCCCTGTACCAACAGACCCCGTACCAACGGACCCCCGTACCAACGGACCCCGTACCAACAGACCCCCGTACCAACAGACCCCCGTACCAACGGACCCCCGTACCAACGGACCCCGTACCAACAGACCCCCGTACCAACAGACCCCCGTACCAACAGACCCCCGTACCAACGGACCCCCGTACCAACGGACCCCGTACCAACAGACCCCCGTACCAACAGACCCCCGTACCAACAGACCCCCGTACCAACAGACCCCCGTACCAACGGACCCCCGTACCAACGGACCCCCGTACCACCAACGGACCCCCGTACCAACGGACCCCCGTACCAACGGACCCCCGTACCACCAACGGACCCCCGTTCCAACGGACCCCCGTACCAACAGACCCCCGTACCAACGGACCCCCGTACCGACGGACCCCCGTACCACCAACAGACCCCCGTACCAACGGATCCCCGTACCAACAGACCCCCGTACCAACGGACCCCCGTACCAACGGACCCCCGTACCAACAGACCCCGTACCAACAGACCCCCGTACCAACAGACCCCCGTACCAACGGACCCCCGTACCAACGGACCCCCGTACCAACAGACCCCCGTACCAACGGACCCCCGTACCAACAGACCCCCGTAGCAACGGACCCCCGTACCACCAACGGACCCCCGTACCAACGGACCCCCGTACCAACAGACCCCCGTACCAACGGACCCCCGTACCACCAACGGACCCCCGTACCACCAACGGACCCCCGTACCAACAGACCCCCGTACCAACGGACCCCCGTACCACCAACGGACCCCCGTACCAACGGACCCCCGTACCAACAGACCCCCGTACCAACGGACCCCCGTACCACCAGACCCCCGTACCAACAGACCCTCGTACCAACAGACCCCCGTACCAACGGACCCCCGTACCAACGGACCCCCGTACCAACGGACCCCCGTGCCAACGGACTCCCGTGCCAACAGACCCCCGTACCAACAGACCCCCGTACCAACAGACCCCCGTACCAACAGACCCCCGTACCAACAGACCCCCGTACCAACAGACCCCCGTACCAACGGACCCCCGTACCACCAACGGACCCCCGTTCCAACGGACCCCCGTACCACCAGACCCCCGTACCAACGGACCCCCGTACCAACGGACCCCCGTACCAACGGACCCCCGTACCAACGGACCCCCGTACCAACAGACCCCCGTACCAACGGACCCCCGTACCAACAGACCCCCGTACCAACAGACCCCCGTACCAACGGACCCCCGTACCAACGGACCCCCGTACCAACAGACCCCCGTACCAACAGACCCCCGTACCAACAGACCCCCGTACCAACGGACCCCCGTACCAACGGACCCCCGTACCAACAGACCCCCGTACCAACAGACCCCCGTACCAACAGACCCCCGTACCAACAGACCCCCGTACCAACAGACCCCCGTACCAACAGACCCCCGTACCAACAGACCCCCGTGCCAACGGACCCCCGTACCAACAGACCCCCGTACCAACGGACCCCCGTACCAACAGACCCCCGTACCAACAGACCCCCGTACCAACAGACCCCCGTACCAACGGACCCCCGTACCAACGGACCCCCGTACCAACAGACCCCCGTACCAACAGACCCCCGTACCAACAGACCCCCGTACCAACGGACCCCCGTACCAACGGACCCCCGTACCAACAGACCCCCGTACCAACGGACCCCCGTACCAACGGACCCCCGTACCAACAGACCCCCGTACCAACAGACCCCCGTACCAACAGACCCCCGTACCAACAGACCCCCGTGCCAACAGACCCCCGTACCAACAGACCCCCGTGCCAACAGACCCCCGTACCAACGGACCCCCGTACCAACAGACCCCCGTACCAACAGACCCCCGTACCAACAGACCCCCGTACCAACGGACCCCCGTACCAACGGACCCCCGTGGGGACCCCCACTGTACCGCGGGACTTCTTTATACCTGCCAAGCCAATGTCAACACTACAACCGACAGCTGTGCGTGAGGTGCGATATACTGTATGATGGTTTGGAGAATGTGCTACCTGAGACTGTACAAATACAACAAACAGTCCATTTGTATAGTCTCAGTTGTACAAATACAACCAACAGTCCATTTGTATAGTCTCAGTTGTACAAATACAACCAACAGTCCGTTTGTATAATCTCAGTTGCTATAAAAGGGTCATTTGGTGCCATTTGTAGTACAACATGACGACGACTTTCACTGAATGTACCACAATAGAAACACTCTGGGATTTTGTTAATTAGTGGTTAATAAAACCACTAATCACTATAATCCAATAACATGATTGGCATAATATAAATAGGCCATTCTACATGAGTACTTTTATTTGTTTGGTACGGTAAGTATATTTTGATGCCAATACTTTGGTATTTTTACTCAAGTAAAATGTTGAATGTAGCAGTACTTTTACTTATAAGAGTATTGCTACTCTGTGGTATTATACGTGTATGCTGTGGTATTGCTACTCTGTGGTATTATATGCTGCTATTATATATTCTGTAGTATTATGGTATTGATACTCTGTGGTATTATACAGTATGCTGTGGTATTGCTACTCTGTGGTATTATAAGCTGCTATTATATATTCTGTGGTATTATGCTGTGGTATTGCTACTTTGACTTGAAAAAACGAGTACTTCTTGCATGAGGCATTTTGTAACAAAACATAGGCGTTTTGTTTTTACTTCCGTTTCACGGCCCCCTGGGGTAATTTTTGGCCTTAACACAAAGCATGGACTGAAAAGACCTCGGCTGGGGCAAAATAATGAATGAATCTGAACCTGGCAGTCAGTAGGAGGTACCGTTGTCTGCGTCTGAGCGATGTCTGTGGCCTGCTGTGAGCATCTAGATGGACTATTTTCACAACGTTTTCATTTCATTTTTTATGTAGTAATAAAAACAAATATCATTTTATATAGGCCACAGCATCTTAATTCAAGAGAACTGCATCAGGTCTCCCTCCTCTGAATGAAACACATCTCGACTGTTTGATGTATTTTCTGTGGGACACGGCACAGGAATATCACCCAGGCTCCAATTGCGCTCTGTCTTTTCTTCCATGTCCACTTTCTTTCCTATGTGACATTGGCATGCTTTTGAGGGGACATCTAATTTCCTTGTCCAATTTGTCCATTGGATTGTACCAATTTATCCCAGCTATGATGCTGCTGCTCCAGCCAGTTAGCGGCTAGGTCATTTAATGCCCTGCCTTCTACGGCCGATGAAGAACATGAGAGAGAGAGACATACAGAGAGAGAGACATACAGAGACAGACAGACAGACAGACAGACAGACAGACAGACAGACAGACAGACAGACAGACAGACAGACAGACAGACAGACAGACAGACAGACAGACAGACAGACAGACAGACAGACAGACAGACAGACAGACAGACAGACAGAATTCAAAGGGTCTGAGATGACAAAGGGGGTTGAACGACGAACAAAAACACGGGAACATGCATGTACAAAGACAATGATTGAAGCACACCATGCATGCATGGGAATGCGCACACACACACACACACACACACACACACACACACACACACACACACACACACACACACACACACACACACACACACACACACACACACACACACACACACACACACACACACACACACACACACACACACACACACACACACACACTCATTGGGCTAGCGAAATGACTCTACTAAACCCCTGCAATCCACTATGCTTCCAAACCCTGCATGATGAACTGTGTGTGTGTGTGTGTGTGTTGCACTGAACCAGAAACGACTGACTGACATACAGACAAACATGCACACAGCATGCTACTATATACACATGATACCACTGTGATGACATCAGTGACACCGCGCGCACACACACACACACACACACACACACACACACACACACACACACACACACACACACACACACACACACACACACACACACACACACACACACACACACACACAGATTTAAATCCAACCCGATCAGACACACTAGGATTAGTCTCGCTCGCTTGCTCGTGCTCTCTCTCACACGCACGCGCACACGCACACACACACACACACACACACACACACACACACACACACACACACACACACACACACACACACACACACACACACACACACACACACACACACACACACACACACACACACACACACACACACACAGGGGATTACAGGGTTGACACAGCCTCTAGTGGCTTCTAATGGTTTTTGAGGCATGATGAGAATCACTGCTGTTGAAAAGCATGATGTCACCTTCTACTGCCCTGTGACCGAGTGTGCAGAAGACCTGTACTAGTGTGTGACCGAGTGTTAAGACCTGTACTAGTGTGTGACCGAGTGTTAAGACCTGTACTAGTGTGTGACCGAGTGTGAAGACCTGTACTAGTGTGTGACCGAGTGTTAAGACCTGTACTAGTCTGTGACCGAGTGTTAAGACCTGTACTAGTGTGTGACCGAGTGTGAAGACCTGTACTAGTGTGTGACCGAGTGTTAAGACCTGTACTAGTGTGTGACCGAGTGTGAAGACCTGTACTAGTGTGTGACCGAGTGTGAAGACCTGTACTAGTGTGTGACCGAGTGTGAAGACCTGTACTAGTGTGTGACCGAGTGTGAAGACCTGTACTAGTGTGTGACCGAGTATGAAGACCTGTACTAGTGTGTGACCGAGTGTTAAGACCTGTACTAGTGTGTGACCGAGTGTGAAGACCTGTACTAGTGTGTCACCGAGTGTTAAGACCTGTACTAGTGTGTGACCGAGTGTGAAGACCTGTACTAGTGTGTGACCGAGTGTGAAGACCTGTACTAGTGTGTGACCGAGTATGAAGACCTGTACTAGTGTGTGACCGAGTGTGAAGACCTGTACTAGTGTGCAGGCGCGACGCACTGGTGAAAGAGAAATGCAATGAAGTGCTGTTTAACTTGTTTTAGGCTGGTTTAGGTTTAGGATGAGATTACTGCAGCACAGCAAAAAAATGAATGAATAAAAAAGGTTGAGCTACGCAATGCATGCTTATCGTACCATACTGCAAAGGCAAGGCAGCTGCCACTGCCAGGCAGTTTTGAATTGAAAACACCGGCGTACATTGTACAATCATGGATTCCTCATCAGGGTCTTTAAAATCTCTGTAATAATCGGATCTTGGGACAAATCGGGTCAATAAGTAAATAAAGAAAGTCAGAATCTGACCAATTTTTGGGGTTTGGGTCCATTTTTTTTCTGATAGTAGTCATTGCTATTAGAGTGCGTGTTCAGTAACAGGGGTCTCCCAGTCTCTCCAGCTATGTAAAAAACAAGAAAATATTCCCAGGTGGGTTGCAAAATTCCAACCCAATTCATCAGCTTCAATTTCATCTCCTTTCTTTCTTTTTGGGTCATTGGTAACCATGCTTTTATACTTTAGTTATTGAAAAATAGCACATCTACAAGCTCATTATGAGCTTGTAGATCCGCCATTTTTTTTTAATCGTGAAAACGTGTGCAAAATCTGCAAATCTTTGAATATACATAATGTCACGGCAAACGTTTCACTCATATATCTTTGCTAATAATTTCAAACAATCTCATGTCGTCGACATGAAAACGTTTGAGCACCACTGACACCACTGATTTTCAGAATACTGATAGGGCGTAGAATCGTGTCCTCAAGTCTTCATGGGTTAATAATACATGAAAATCACTTACTCTACTTACTTACTCTACGCTGCCCTCATGCCATGATTGACCCCCAGGCCGGAGTTTGGACACGTCTGCTCTAGGGACTGGCGGTAACTGGCATCATCTGAGACCCAAAATGACAAGAAACACAACATTGTTCATGTAAATGTATTCAAACAGCCGAACCAAGCAACGTTGCCAGTTGCCAACCCACCGCGACAGCTTTTATGTAAATGTTTCTATGTAAATATCTGTGATGATAAGCCGTGTGTAACATGAGTGCAGCTGTACTGCAACCTGGCATTACTGATTTTCTTTTGCAGTGGTGGAAGAAGTACTCAGAATGTTGGTACTTAAGTACAAGTAGATAATACTCTAATTACTCTATTCTCTATACTATAGAGTCTAGTCTATACTCTATTACAAGTAAAGCTTCCATACTCTACCATACCTCCATACAGATGGACTAGCTGTATTGTATTAACATACTCTACCATACAGATATATTGTTATATTGCATTAACATACTATAGATACATTGTACTACCATGCCGATATATTGTCGTCGACGCTACACTCGTATAGCGGGACGTACAGTATACTCCATCTGTATAATAGTTGAGTCCTACGGAAGCTTTTAACATTGGCCCGGTTCCTATAGCAACGCCCCACCATTCCAACTATGGGATTGCAGATATAATCTCAGTGCAAACCAGCTGAGAGGAGGATTTTCAAACCTCTATAAATCGGACTCAAGATCGCTGGATTTTCTGCCATCCACATCCACATCCACATGTAGTGAGTGTGTGTGAGGGGAGGGGCGGTTGGGGGCAAACTCCATCTTTTAAAGTGAACGTGTATGCTGTCACTGGGAACTGGGGTTTATGCTAGGTTACAGCTAGCGGTAGAGATAGAGTTAATAGAAAAGACAATGTGTGATGAAATTAAGTGTATGGAAACGTTTAACCTGTGGAAACTCAATTTCAAACAATACACAGTTCAAAAGGTTTTCAGAAATTCAGATTTATTTTGTGTACCCACAAATCAAATAAAGATCCTGACATTTTCCAGAAATGTACTGTACAGAAGTAGTAATAATAGCATATCTGCAAACCTTTATTTTGTAGCGTTTGGGGTCCCAGACAGAGACACAGACAGACAGACAGACACCACAGGCCTATCATGTCTATTTGAGGTCTCGAGCTGACAGTGCGTGGGAAGCCCTGTATTGCCTGCCGCGCATGCAGCCAACGTACGGCGCTCTCATGTGAACGACCTGTTTTTGTTTGTAATCTCTCTATAGCTCGGGCAAAGACTGCTGAGCAAGGGTGTTCTTTTGTCAACAAGAGTCCCCGCGTCACGCATTGTGTCACAGTTCCGCGCAGCGCATTCCCATCTGCCCGTGCTGCGCGGCGCAGCGGCAATCCTCCGCAGCCGCCATCTCGTTGACTCCAACGAGATGGGGGGGGGGAAGGGAGGGGGTTAAGTGCATGTGCCCCCCGGGGGGGCGCACTGATGATTGTCTCTGTCGGGTCGGGAAACCTCACATCTCCACGACTGTTACTTTTCAGGGTTTGAATTCCATTAGCGTCAAAAGTAGGTGACACGGTGGCACAGTCGGTAGTGCATGTTCTCTACTCCGCGTCATCAGTGCCCATACCCGAGGCGGGGGTTGGCGAAAGGGCCTTTCTGTGTGGAGTTTGCGTGTTCTCCCCGTGTCAACTGTATAGGTACCCTAACAAAAAACATGCAGTAATCCTGGTCTCTAAACTGCCTCCCCCTGGCCAGCCGAGGCGCCTGATGGAGGGGAAAGGAAATGGTCGGAATAACGTGTATCTTCCGCGCTATGTCCGGCCGGGGAAACTCTCCCCTGTCAGGTGAAAAGAAGCATTGGACTCCTCATGCATAGAAGAAAGCATGAGGTCAGTCTGCTGCCCCCCCCAGGTTGTGAGGTTGAAGTGTAGCGCCCAGGATTATATTAGATAATTGACACTCGGTGAAAAGGAGTTGCAAAAAAAGGTAATTTAATTTTTGACATTCAATTATTGTTTATAGCAGCTTTAAGCTAAATAGGTGATCATTTGGCAGCAACAAAAACAACAAAATCTGGTCCACAGGCTCATGTGCTTATGCTGTAGATCTGCTGTTTTCATGTGCTTATGCTGTAGATCTGCTGTTTTCGGTGAAGAAATATGGTGTATAGGAGGAAAAAGGAGGGCCAAATAATATGAAGAGTACAGTATGTATATGTACTTTGACACAAGGACTGGCGCCCAACACTGCCGGTGTTATGATGACATATGGCCCGAACAGGGACACAAGGGTTCATGTGGTTAAATGATGCCCGTTTCGTGTCAAACTGGCCCTTAGGTCTATAGTAATTAGCACACACCCCCCCCCCCCCCCCCATCCCCCCGCTAACCAAAAATACTGTGAGGGAACGTGATATGACAACACACACCCTGTGGGGAGGTGACATCACTACCTGTCTCGGTGCCACGGTGGCGCGTCGTGCTGCCATGGCCAGATGGTTCAGATGGCACAGTGTGTTCCCCCCGCCACCACACAGCCCCGTTAGCCCCGTCACCACACAGCCCCGTCAGCCCCGTCACCACACAGCCCCGTCACCACACAGCCCCGTCAGCCCCGTCACCACACAGCCCCGTCACCACACAGCCCCGTCAGCCCCGTCACCACACAGCCCCGTCAGCCCCGTCACCACACAGCCCCGTCACCACACAGCCCCGTCAGCCCCGTCACCACACAGCCCCGTCACCACACAGCCCCGTCAGCCCCGTCACCACACAGCCCCGTCACCACACAGCCCCGTCAGCCCCGTCACCACACAGCCCCGTCAGCCCCGTCACCACACAGCCCCGTCAGCCCCGTCACCACACAGCCCCGTCAGCCCCGTCACCACACAGCCCCGTCACCACACAGCCCCGTCAGCCCCGCCACCACACAGCCCCGTAACCACACAGCCCCGCCACCACACAGCCCCGTCAGCCCCGCCACCACACAGCCCCGTAACCACACAGCCCCGCCACCACACAGCCCCGTCAGCCCCGTCACCACACAGCCCCGTAACCACACAGCCCCGTCAGCCCCGCCACCACACAGCCCCGTAACCACACAGCCCCGCCACCACACAGCCCCGTCAGCCCCGCCACCACACAGCCCCGTAACCACACAGCCCCGCCACCACACAGCCCCGTAAGCCCCGCCACCACACAGCCCCGTCACCACACAGCCCCGTCACCACACAGCCCCGTCAGCCCCGCCACCACACAGCCCCGTCACCACACAGCCCCGTCAGCCCCGCCACCACACAGCCCCGTCACCACACAGCCCCGCCACCACACAGCCCCGCCACCACACAGCCCCGTCACCACACAGCCCCGTCACCACACAGCCCCGCCACCACACAGCCCCGTCACCACACAGCCCCGTCACCACACAGCCCCGTCAGCCCCGCCACCACACAGCCCCGTCACCACACAGCCCCGTCACCACACAGCCCCGTCAGCCCCGCCACCACACAGCCCCGTCACCACACAGCCCCGTCAGCCCCGTCACCACACAGCCCCGTCAGCCCCGTCACCACACAGCCCGTCAGCCCCGTCACCACACAGCCCCGTCACCACACAGCCCCGTCACCACACAGCCCCGTAACCACACAGCCCCGTCAGCCCCGTCACCACACAGCCCCGTCAGCCCCGTCACCACACAGCCCCATCACCACACAGCCCCGTAACCACCTTAGAGTATATATGAATAGAGACGGCACCCGGAGGAAACCCTGAGGCGAAATGGACATAGTGGCCGAATGTGGTATTGCAGCTCGAGCCAGCGCTGCTCCGTTGACTATCATTGCGCACGTTCATGTTATTGACACGTGAACGAATGTTTCATACGTCAACGCGCACAAACGGCACAATGATAGTCAACGACCAGCGCGTTCATGTTATTGGGGCAATCCATCCCAGAATGCACTTGTTCCTAGGAGTGAAATCGCCTCATGCGCTTTTGAGCAACTTAATGCAAGTGGATGGGAGGAGGAATCCGGTGCCGTCTCTATTCATATATACTCTAAGGTAACCACACAGCCCCGTCACCACACAGCCCCGTCACTGATGCATGCGCCCAAAGGCACACAGACATTTTCCCCCAGAAGCAAATATATAAACTAGAAAAAGTGCTCCTTGGAGCACATGGGGGGCTCCACCAGGTCAGGAACGTCTGCGATGTTAATTGGACAAAATGTGCGTAATATAATATATATATTTAAAAAAAAAAATCTAATAACACGCGTTTGAGAATCACTGCTCTACAGTACTGTACACTGTAATATTAAGGTTATGTTTGCAGTCAGTTTGTATTGGGGGTGGGGAGGGGGGTCTCCAGCCAAAAGCGTTGAGAACCCCTGCTGTATATACAGTAGGCTATGAGCTGAAAACAGCCGATCTATAAAGCTCTTAACGTGTTGCATATTGAGAGCTTGTAGATCGGCTGTTTTCACTATTTTGAAATGGTTATAAAAATATTGATAAGTAACGATTTCGGACTCAAGGTCCCGATAGGGGGTATTTACGTGCCTGTGTGTGTGTGTGTGTGTGTGTGTGTGATGCACGCCGTGCACTGTATATATTGTTTATTTAGATTAGATTTTGTTGGTTTTTATTGAAGACGGACGACAAAACAAGCTATACGGACTAAGAGACAGCGCATTTATTCCGGTTCTGTCGCGCATGCAGTGTACCTGCACATTGTGGTATTTGCATGTTGCTCATTCCATTGTTTCTAATCCAAAGAACGTGCACGGTTAATGTCAACACCGAGGCTACAATGAACCCAGTGGCCTGTGTACTTGGAGAGCATACTTTGCCCCGGGCGAGCAGCCTGCCAAATCACTGCTGCGTCACCTTTGGTCTGGGAGGACCGTCAGGGGGTTTATCATCACACACAAGAGGGACAAGTAGATTGGAACTATGTCATGCTTAGTTGACAATTTCCCCCGGCCCTCAGCGAATGGTTGACGCTGCAGTTCGGAGCAAGCCTTAATGCCTGTTATTACAAGGGAAGGAAATGATCGAATAAGTGGGTTACACGATGAGAGATAATGGAGGGGGGGGGGGGGGGGGCTCGGGTCAAAGATAACAGAGGCCCAAATCTCCCCTGAACAATGTCCATCGTTTTGTTTTCCATTGTAAATATATATATATATTGGATTACAACAGTGGTTCCCAAACCTTGCAGAGGCACCCTGCTGTGTCGTGAGACAAGTCCAGGTGTGCAAACTATTATCTAAATAGTATAGAAAAGTTAGAAAGCCACACTGCTTTGGCCTTTTTATTTATTTACGAGCACCATTAAAAGTGTTATGACGTAAAGAACTGAAAGAGGATGCAACCCTTCACCCTTTTTCGACTTCGACACATCACCTGCTCACAAATCAGCAGCAGCTGCGTTGACGGTGACAATAGAACCTGGAGACAGCAAAAAGGGATGTGCTGCGTTAATATTCAACACCATGTCAGCACGTTTCAACTGAAGTGTTAATATTTAACACGTTCACCTCACAATACCTGCCACTCTTCCACTAAACCAGTGGTTTTCAACCAGTGGTCTTTGAAGGGGTTCCCCTCAGCTAAATGATGGAAAGTTGGTAACCAAATGGACCCTTATAGATCTTTAACTCTTGAGTGCAAAATTAAACCAAATGTACCCTAACGGTAACGGGTCCATTTGGTTTCATTTTACGCTCTCAACAGTTACATTATTGTTAAACATCTGCATTAACTAATTTACAAGAAGTCTACATAATTAAATAATGTAAAATAATTGTTATTTTGGTCAACGTTTGCCAAAAGCATTGAATTGTGGACAAACTATTATCCAACGACAACAAAATATTCTTTAGTTTTGGGTCTGAGAGGCTAATGGTCATCCGTGGCTCAAATGCTGAATAAAAAATGGGCCTTGATGTGAAATAGGTTGAAAACCACTGCACTAAACTAAAGGCCAAAGCTTGAATTGTTCCAGTGGTTCTGGATGGTGGCACTCGGGTGGCGCAGCACTAAAGTACCCGTCCACCACCGCTGAGTCCAGGGGTTCAAATCCATCGTGGTGCATCCGGTTTGGCCGGTGTTTATACAAACACACTCTATATACTCTATATAGTCCCTCCCCAACCCGTCCAAAATGTCTTCTGTCAACTAGGCCTGCAGTAGGCCTAGTCATTATTTAAATAAACTAGAAATAGGAGGAAATGACAGAGGGAGAAACCGTATCCAACATCAACTTTAACGACAGACAGGAGTTTTCATGTTGCACAGTAAGACTCCTGTCATTAGTATTATTGCCATCACCTGGGTGGGTCAGTCGTGTAACTTTCTTGACATTAAGCTGTGTATGATTGTGTTCAACAACACAGCCATGCAAAAATAACACTGACAGCTATGAGGTGAAGAAAGCTTGTCCTGCATAGCAACAGTTGCTAAACAATTATAGGCATTGGACAATACAATCGCATTTTGGGGTGGGGTTTAGCGGAGTTCTAATTGCCTCCAGTAACTTCTGCCGGGCTGGGCTGGCAGAGGCGCTATATATGTCCTCTCATTGGGGGCTCCTCACTGGTAGGTGAGCCAGTAGGGTACCAGCAGTGGCAACACAGAAATGTGTGAGGGGGGAATTGGCATGGCGACTAAATTGACTACAATAATGGTTCCGGATAGAATACTTTTACTGGCAGTTAAATAATATGAGAAAAAGGCTTGGAGATGTTTCCAGAAGTTCTCAAACCGTTTTTGGCTCAGGGTGCCCCTTTAAAAATAACGTTTTCATCCAGGCTCAGGCACTCTTGAATTACATTGTTATGTTACAGTTAACATTACGTTTATGTCATATTACAGTAGGCTGCATAAATATGCAAATCTTCCCCCTGTAAGACACATGTATGTCATGAGGAAGATCGTGACATACTCTGTTCATTGTTTGTGAAAAAGAACACACCGTAGGTCGGTTTTAGAGCACCCGGCCTGGACTTGCATCACGGCACCCACTTTGAGAAACCCTGCACTAAGCACAACCAGAAGAGAACTGGGAGGCCGACTCATGACACTATGCTCTTCATCTAGCATGGTGGCAAGCATGGCGAGCAGAATCGCTTCCTCCACCTCCAGCCAGCAACCCCAACTGTCACCTGCTCTCACTACACACCCAGCGTGTGCGTGCGTCTGCATGTTTTGTTGGCCCAAAGAAAAAAAGAAAAAACGGATAGTGGTTTTATTCAGATGGACTCGGACTCGGGGAGGCTTTGGTAACAATCATCATCTCCCTGTAGATTTATCCTTTCTCTCTCTCCCCTAGTCCTAAATAGCACTCTGTGTTCTCTCATAATCTCCCCCCCCCCACCCCTCTCTGACCGGTTCACTCAGCGTCACCATTTCCGCGGAGCCCCTGAGCAGAGTCACGTCACAACTTGACATGCTGCATTCTTAACTGTGACATCAAACCCCAGGGACTGGGCAGAGAGAGAGAGAGAGAGAGAGAGGGGCAGTTAGAGAGAAGAGAGAGAGAGAGAGAGAGAGAGAGAGAGAGAGAGAGAGAGAGAGAGAGAGAGAGAGAGAGCGCTCATAGTGCCTCTCTCCCTTGTGAATTGCTTCACGCACTTCACACAAGGTGAGTATTCACACGACGACGGTGGACTGGAGTGATGTCTCTCGTCTCAGAAGACTGCACTCGCCCGGGCTGTAAGGACCTAATCTTGTCCTTCATCTTCAGAGGAATGCAATGAAGTGGAAGTGAAGGCAAAGAGCATTGCATTTTGACACGGCAAACAAAGCCAGGGTAATAGCTTTCACCGTAGCACTGATAAAATGTAACCCTGCACGAAACACATTTTAATTAGTGGCCGGTTTGATGTGCTCGAACAGAGTTATATGCCCAAATGCACAAATTTCACTAATTCATTGGTCATGTTTGGGTTTACGAAGCAACAGGAAAAAAGACAGAGATAAGGAACATACAGTAATGGGCAAATAACTCACAAACGGAAGTGATTGAGGAACACGTTTGAACGGGGGTTGTGCCTAATTAAGCATTGTAACACAGATACTTCTGTTGTTTGATTCCAATTAGCGGAGTCTCACATTGATACTATAAAGCCCCACCCAGTCCACCCTGCCAGACAAGGCTGTCCTTCTCACCCGTTTTAGATGCATGTTAAATGACGGGATTTCTCCATATAAATAATCGATAATTTCAGTAGCAAGAACTTCAAAATTACTTCTATAAATCTAGGCTGTGCACTGGATACATGTCCATGACATAATTGCGACTGGACGTCGCAGATAACTATGAAACCTTTCGTTTTTGTCCCCTCACTCACAATCCCCGTCACTCTGACCCGTCACCTAACTCATATCCCCGTCACTCACCCCAGGCAGGCCCCCAGGTCATTGTGACATCACGTGACGTCAGTCTCCTAGTCTCCCCAGGCAAGCCCCCAATACAAGGAAATGTTAGAGGGAGAAACAGTATCCAGCTCAATACTCATCAACTTTAATGGCTGTCCGTACATGTTCATGTAATGCATGGTAAGACTATTATTGCCATCACTTGGACAGGTGAGTCATGTAACTTTTGCGACGTTAAGCTGTGTAGGCTACATGTGCTCAACAACACAGCCACGCAAAATAACATTGAGGGGTCCCCAACCCCACTTTTGGAACCACTGTTGTCACAGTGTCACCACTGTGTCACCTTAGCTATTAACCACTTTAACAATTATTTTAAACTTTAGCTGTTGAAATATAGCACACACAGTATACAAACTCATAGTGTTGCACTACGAGCTTGTAGATCTGCGATCTTTGAAAAATCGTGAAAAAGCATGCAAATCTTTGATAATATATTCTTTCACAGCAACGGTTTTTAACTAATATCTTTGCTTCTGGGAGGTCACTGGAGCAACATATTTTCAGATGGGGGTCAGCGGCCAATCAATTACATATACTTTTTGGGGAAATTAAATAGCTTGAGATGAGAACCACTGACGTGTTTCAGAACCTGGATGTGAGTTGGCTCTATCTCAGACTCCCCCTTTTCCGACTGCACAGAGTCTCTTCGCCCCCAAAAAAAGAGCTACAAGCTCAGATCGGCTATTTTTGGCTTACATGTTCCCACCCAGGATAATGGACACCGCGGTTCAAGTGGTTAATACGAGTTATTAGTGTTCAATTTCACTCCTCCTCCTCCTCCTCCTCAATCCAAAATAGCCCCCTATTGTTTTCCGTCGCTATTGGCAACTTAACACCGCACCTGGACTGGTCCACAAGCCATGGTATCACAGAGTGATACTTTTACCGCTGATTTACCAGCTGGTGTTATTTTTGGTTACTATGCTGGCATGGTTGCAGAATTCCTCTCGGCCAAGCACGCTGCGTGGTTGAAAGGAGCAGTGGTGGAAAGTGTAACGTTTTCTTAAGTACAATGTTTTGGTATTTGTACTTTTGAGTATTCCCATTGGCCAGTATACTACTTCTACTCCACTACATTTCGGAGACAGAAATGGTACTTTTACTCCACTACAATTATTTGAAAACCTTTAGTTACTAGTTACTTTGAAGGTTTTGATTATTATTCCAAAACACACATTATATTAACCACTTCAGCCCGATATACATTTCGGCCATTTGAAAACAGTGCGTCGCATCGTGAGCTTGTAGATCTGCTATTTTATTTTATTTTTTGGGCTTTTCTGCCTTTATCAAAAGTATCAGGTGAAGATGGACAGGAAAGAGGGAGCGAGAGAAGGGGAGAGACACGCAGCAAAGGTCGTCAAGAACGGGACTCGAACACGTGACACGCTGTCAGGCCAGAGCCTATACGTGGCATGCGCCTGGACCACTTGGCCCAGATCTCCTGAGATCAGATTCATACGAGGTTTCCACTGGACACACACTGGTCTGATTAAACCCATTCTGACCTGAGATCAGATTTAAAAAATGTCAGTCGTTCTTCGATTTTTCAAAAATAGCAGACCTACAAGCTCATATCGCGCCACTCGGTGGCGCGATATGAGCTTGTAGATCTGCTATTTTTAAATAGCTAAAGCATAACATGATGCTGACACCAAAATGGGTGCCCGTTCAGAATGGGTTAAGTACTTTAATCAGCCATTACGACAGCATCAAGGCCCACAAAAAAAAAAAACATCTTAGTAGACTAAATCAACTGTAGATTTAGTCAACTAAAATCTTATGATATTTAGTGGACTGAAACTAGAATAACACCAAAACATTCCAGGTGACTAAAATGTGTCTAAAACAAAATCGAAACTATTCAAAAGACTAAGACTCAAATAGCATTATCATTGCTGTCCAAATGTGTCTTCATCACAGCAGGCCATATGGCGTTCCGGCCTCTACCTCCTAAACATCACGTGTCAGCCGCCCGCCATGCAACAGCGTCACACAAGCCTATACAGTACATTGAGTGTTACTGCAGCCTTCCTTCCCTCTGCTCGCTTGCATTATTCACGGCCTTTCGAAGGCATTATTTATTCAGTGCCGGGAGGAGAGCTGCATTAACTACATTGACCGTGCTTTGCAACGATACACCGCAGCGGCGACATTGAGACAAGGAGCTGAAAGTCCCCTCGACTCGGTGGTGTCGGAGGGGACGAGAGGTCCTGAAATGGAAGCGGTCTGCAGGGCTCCATAGGCCTTGACACTATATACGCTGTATATATATACAGTATGTAGGTTTAAGTATGCTTGAGCAAAGACAGTCAATTAGTACTAATAATGTATGCACACTTGTTCACAACTAGACACGTACGCATCTGCGGGTTCGACTGACACAGTTCGGTACATGGAAATTCACTGGAGACGTGGACGGACGACAAATGCTCTGCTCTCTCTGTAAATACGATTGTATACGCACGCACACACCTATAGCCCAAGTTGTAGTTCTTTAAATTGACGATCTACGAGCGAGCGCACATCATGCGCATCACACGCTGCCACACACACACACACACACACACACACACACACACACACACACACACACACACACACACACACACACACCTCGTCTTTTCAGGTCAGCTCAGTAGAGTAGCACTCTGCGTTAATGAGCTACTCCCCTTTCATGGCAGATGGAAAATGTGCAACCTGCCGCTCTCCTCTCCTCCCTTCTCTTCTCTTCTCCTCCCCCCTCCTCTCCTCTCCTTCCCTCTCCCCGCTCTCCTCCTCCTCCTCTCCTCCTATCCTCTCCTCTCCTCTGTCCGGCCTGGGCGACCATCTCGGAATCAGCCCGGTCAGTGGCCCGGCACCGCACCGTATCGGGTGATCGGGAACTTAAAAAAGGCAGCGACAGGGGGGAGCCGGGCCGGGCCGAGGCAGTGGAAACAAACGCCTCACCCCTTCATCAATATTGCAGCGTCGCCTGGTGAAAACCAACACCAGCGAACATATTCCATCATGTCACTGGAAGACGGGATCGGGTGCCCTGCCTTGACATGCCAACATTGTTGCCCCGTACAAACAGTGACGCAAACTCCCTTCATTTTTCATGGCTCTCCTCAGGGAGGAGGTGACGTTCGTATAGCGGTGGCGATGGAAAAGAAAGCCTTTCTTTTTGGCTACACGATTCCACCGGCTCTCGGCAAGTAGGCCAGCGGCGGTCCCACCCGCGTGAGGCCAGGACGGCCAAAACGTGAACACAAGCTCCGCCTGCCGTCCATCTGCTGGAAGGTGGCGAATCGCCGTGGCATTGTTATCGTCTCCTTGAGACCAACGGCCATTACTGTTGTTGACGAGATACACCAGTGTGCATACTGTATAGCACCGTCTATGCCTGAAATACAGTAGCAACACATTTAGAAAAATGAACATAAAAGAGGAATCAACTGGCAGCGCCTCATCGATCAGTAGGACCGTTTATTTTTTAACCCATTTAGGACCGAGGCCTTCTAAATCCTAACAGTTTTCCGTTTCCATGTCAGTGGTTCTGCAACATTTTCCGTGTCAAGGACCCCCGGAATTATCTGTATTTGACCCCCATGAAAATATGTTGTTCCAGAAGCAAAGATTTGAGTTCAAAACGTTCACTCTGAAAGAATATTATATATTCAAAGATTTGCGCCACATTTTCATGATTTTTCTAAAATAGCTAGTAGTATAACATAATGCTTTAATACGACACCAAAAGGGGTTCCCGTCCCGAATGGGTTTAGGAAGAGGATGCAAAGAAACTAATTCCTAATTAGCCGGTTGTGTGATGAAGGGTGTTCTTCATGAAACTTTTACATGACAACGTGAGGGTCGATAGGTTTAACGATGACAGTAACCTGTAGGTGTAGCGGTGACAGTAACCTGAGTGCAGCGGCTTTCAGACACACTCTGTTATGAGGCAACCGCTCTGGGAACTTTAACTCATGTCTGTGGCCAGAGGCTGAGCGTTATCATCAGTGCGCACGCGCGTGTGTGAGTGTGCGTGTGTGTGTGCGTGCACGCATGTGTGTGTGTGTGTGACATGCAGGTCTGGTTGAGGTCAGGGCTGGATCACATTTAATCTGTTCTTGGTTTCCAGTCCACTCCAAGGACTCTGACACGATGCTGATCCATTATTCAGAAGTGGTCAGCCAACTAGTGTGTTTTGCATGCATGCGTGCGTGCGTGCGTGCGTGCGTGCGTGCGTGCGTGCGTGCGTGCGTGCGTGCGTGCGTGCGTGCGTGCACGACCCCTTCACGGACGCAGGCTGACTCTCGGGCTTTGCTGCTACCTTTAACTATAGGCTGTTATAATTCTGCATATAATTCCGTGGTCAAATACATATCAATTTGGGGGTCCTTGGATTGTTACGGTTTTAGCCGTGAATCTCAAGCCGTTTAATTTCAAGGACGCTCAGTTTGACATGTATTAGTCTACGGACCCCCATTTAATTGGACCCCATATATATATTGTTAAATAATAAATATATTAATTTAACTCTGAGAGTGGACCAAGTGGACCCCCTGGAACTCCCTCAAGGACCCCAGTTTGGAAACCACTGGCTGAGAAGGCATTTGTAGAATCCATAGGTCGCTGCAGTTCGTTGAAGCGATGTGTGTTGAAGGAGGGGGCGGAAGGATTTACACTGGGGAAGTAAGCACACCACGGAAGTGTGGAAGGCACGTTACGTCACGCTGCCACTCAAGTGATTACTGGCCAATCACAGTGCAACTCACAGACCCGAACATGCGCTCTGTGACGCACGCTCATGCTTCCGCGGGGCTTCTCAAGGAATCTCGGGAAGGTTTTGCCCTCCCTTGAGCACATACGCTCCAGAGCCGAAAAGGGCGTATAAGTTTACATGTCTATGGTAGAATCTGCCTCAGGTTTGAACCCATTCTGACCTGAGATCAGATTCTAAAAATGTCTATTACATCCTGACAGTTTCATTATTAACCCATTCTGACCTGAGATCAGATTCTAAAAGTGTCTTCGATTTTTCAAAAATAGCAGACCTACAAGCTCGTATCGCGCCACTCGGTGGCGCGATATGAGCTTGTAGATCTGCTATTTTTCAATAGCTAAAGCATAACATGATGCCAACACCAAAACGGGTGCCCGGTCAGAATGGGTTAATGCAGGGGTGGGCAACTGGCGGCCCGGGGGCCACATGCGGCCCCCCACCTTCACTTAATGTGGCCCTCAGGTTCATGTCAGAACACTGATATAATGTTGGTTTCAGCCGTTTACAATTCCACAACATGCAAACATGACCTGTTTTAATCACTTCAGTCTAAATTAGTAGCTCAATGCTCAACACACGTATTTTTGCTACGACAGTAATATATGGCCCTAGGGAGTGAGTGTGGAAATATAGTGGCCCTCTCCATCGTCAAAGTTGCCCACCCCTGTTTTAATGGGTCAAGAGGGAGCGCGGCTCCCCTGCAGGCATAGAGGGCGCATTACGTCATGGCGAGGCTGCGTCACATGACCTCCCATGCATGCACATTTCCTGTTTCCTAATGCCTCTGTGCAGCCTCTACATATGAGTGCTGGGGTGTGTGTGTGTGTGTGTGTGTGTGTGTGTGTGCATGCGTGCGTGTGCGCGCATGCATGTTTTGTCATTCTGCCCTCTCTTGAATTGAGTACAAATGCAATTTTGGATCTGTAAATTTCAAAAGATTTTTAATGCATTTTAGACATATGATAACTTCTGCATAATGATGAGTACGGTCCTATATGTTCACTTTTGGTAGCCTACTTTACGTATATTTTGATGCCAATACTTTTGTATTTTTTTGTATTAATACTTCAGTGTGCGTTTCTACATTGCAGTATAGCCATTTTGAACACTCAGAGTTATGAGAACCGCTGTCCCAGTGTATAAGTGGACTCCTAATGTGCCAACAACATAGTGTCATAGCAAGTCAGCGTCATACATATTCAGAAGAAAATCTGGAGACTGACATTCAGTAATTGGGAACCTGTCCCACGGACGAGGGAAAGTCTTGCCACGGACACGCTTGTCCCTGTATACGGAGATATTGATGACCCCAACAATGCAACAATGGGTACATGCTATTGACCCGGCGAACGTGGTGCGGTGAACAGGTCAAAGTATTAAGACTGAGGTCCTTTTTATAGTGACAAAGACAAGAACCCTGCATGCAGCGAGAGTCAAGGGCCAGAGAGAGTGACACAAAAAGCGCCTGTCCATCTGTCTATCCTGACACCTAAGGTGTCACCCCCCCCCCACACACACACTCCCCCACCATCTGTTGAAAGGGGGACAGTGGAACTTTCCACTCATCCTTTGTTAGTAGGGCTTCTTCCGGGGCTGAGGTGTCAGGGTGACCTCCGTCTGTGACATAACACGGGAATCACTTTACTCTCCGCGGACAGACGGAGGCTGACCTTGCGCTGCACCCTCTGCACAGCCAGGTGGATATTAACACTACAGTGGTGGACGCGGCAGGGGTACTCCGCAGTGTTGTTTCCACCTAAAGCGAGTCCAAGTCAAAACCAAGTCCGAAGGGGAGACCGGACTCGACGAGTCAAGGAGTCGAGTACTACAACAATAGCACTCGAGACCAAGTATACGCATAGATAGATAGATACCAGTAGGTCTACTCCTGGCCAAACATGACAAATATCAACTATCACCTGCAAATGTGCACTTGATTTAAAGTACGTAGAGAGCCTGCACTGATGCCTGCACTGATGGCAGCCACAACACGGATTTGCCCATGTGGCCCCTGGGGGCCCCTCATACGCCTAGTGCCTAGTCCAGTAACACTACTACTGTAAGCCGTCATGGGCCAGAAAAGCTGCTGGGAATAGGCAAAATAAAATCAAACTTTATTAAGCACATTTCCAACGACCAAGGTTGAACCAAAATGCTTCACAGAGCATAACAAACAGGAAAGAAAAAAAAGAAAAACCACACCCGTTGAACTTAGTGGTACAACTCTGTGTGGGGGTCTCCGGAACATCCAGACGCACATGAAGGCCCAGGGTGCCAGCCAGGTTCTGCCGAGCCATCCCGCGTCCGAAACGGTTGAGAAATGACAGTTATACCATGTGGGCCTGTGGGGGTCCCTCTACTGTACTGTATTGTACTGTCACTCCCGAAATCATCATATATACAGTTAATATGTGTGTGTGTGTGTGTGTGTGTGTGTGTGTGTGTGTGTGTGTGTGTGTGTGTGTGTGTGTGTGTGTGTGTGTGTGAGGGTGTGTGTGTGTGTGTGTGTGTGTGTGTGTGTGTGTGTGTGTGTGTGTGTGTGTGTGTGTTAGGCTGCCCAACAGTGACACTTGACAGTGAAAACCAACCAAACGCTATTTTTGTGCTCGGATACAGCCAGCCAGACAGGGACCCAGTCTGAGACACGCATAGCTCCAGACAGAGACCCAGTCTGAGACACACATAGCTCCAGACAGGGACCCAGTCTGAGACACACAGAGCTCCAGACAGGGACCCAGTCTGAGACACACACAGCTCCAGACAGGGACCCAGTCTGAGACACACAGAACTCCAGACAGGGACCCAGTCTGAGACACACACAGCTCCAGACAGGGACCCAGTCTGAGACACACACAGCTCCAGACAGGGACCCAGTCTGAGACACACACAGCTCCAGACAGGGACCCAGTCTGAGACACACATAGCTCCGCAATGAGCACTCAAAATGATAATAAAAGAGAGGAAAGCAAAAGGAAGGAAAATCAAGAAAGAAACAAGATCAGGGAAGTGAAGCTGAGGAAATAAGCAAGCAGCGACGTGCCAAAGCCATTAGTAGGATGATGAGACTGAGGAGGATACACAGCAGCGCCTTGCCAAAAAGCGGAAGTGAAGTGGCATGGTGCAAGTTGGGCTGCTGAGACGCCCATCGGTCAGATTGGGGGCAGCGACCTAGTTGTGATGGTAGCAACGCGGCCCAAAAACTATGTCGCAATGCGACACTGGATGATTGTCGCAGAATGCGGATGATTTACAAGATCGCAATGTGAGCAAATGTAGTAGAACAGTTTTCACACACATAAGTCACACTCACAAAGCTGTTTAGACGTTTCTTTGACGTACATCCTTACCGTAAATGTGGATTGTTTTCACACACACACACACACACACACACACACACACACACACACACACACACACACACACACACACACACACACACACACACACACACACCTTTCAACTACATTCATTTGTCTGACTCACTATTTTATCCAAAAAAATCCAGTATTTTATTTAAATTGATTATTATTATTAATAATAATAATAATTTTCTTAGTTAAAAATGTTCAAAACTAGCTCCTCACTAATGTTCATGATAAAACTGCATCATTATTATTTTTTCGGTTTGTGTCTCATGGGAGAGCTGTGGGCATTTCAGAAACCCGTCCACCAGTGACATCATCATCGACGGGGAAGAAAAGCCAATAGAAATTGCAGGCCATCTATTACTGAGAAGTTGCAATGTGTAAATGGAAGCCATCGTTAAAAAAAAAATCTTGTTTAAAAAAAATTGGGGGTCCTTGACAAGAAAAAGTATGGGAACCATTGTCCTAAGTATTCTCAAAAATAAATTTTGTATGCAGCAGAAATAGCAGATGTACATGCATGTCGCTAGGCGGCGGGTTTGTGACGGTGTCACGCTTATAACCACAGGAATCCAAGCGTCCTCCCCCTATTCTGGGGTCAACGATCGCCGAAAATAGTATATCTGCACTATGAGCTTGTAGATCGTCTATTTGTGGCAAAGATATTAAGTGTCAAGGGGAAAGGGGGAGGGGGTTTTATAGCATATAGAGCCCAGGCTAAGTATGTACAGGGTTTAAGTGCTAAGCATTCCCCCTGGAACCCAAGCTATAAACCAATCAGAAACAGACAGACAACATGATGTAATTGAGTAGAAGAAGTCCCCATCACGTGTGGTCGCGGGGAGTGGGTGGTCGATACGTTTCCCTTTGTAAAGCCATCAGTGGTGGACAGTACATTTACTGGAGTACTGCACTTAAGTGCATTTCTATGTAGTATCTGTACTTTACTTATATTGTTTTGGAAGCTTGTGACTTTTACTCTTACACTTTTTAGGAAGGGACGCGTGTTTTTGAATGTTTTAGGACATTTTCAGTTACATTCCAATACTAGTAATTGATGTTAAAACATTAAATGCACATTGCAATTGAATACAAATCATGATCATGATATTAAAAAAACTAATTATTCCAAATTTGACTGCGCTACTATCACTTGTAGATGCACAATATTTGCCCAGCAGTACTTTCACTTTCACTCAAGTATACTGGGGTTCAATACTTTATCCACCACTACCTATGGAGCCCCGGTCCTTTCAGAAACAAACAAGACAGCGTATTGAGTGTAAGTCAAGGTTTCTGTAGGCCGAGGGATTTTTCCGTTTGACTTTGTGAGCGTTGGCTGACCTCACACGGTGACATATGGATCACGAGGAAGCATGACTAGAGGAATAACCGAGTGGCTTTCTATGTAGAAGGACATCGTTGGCAAGGTGTCACTGCAGCTGGGAAGTTCCACCCTGGAACCCCCTCCCCCCTCCCCCCCCCCCCAGTCCGAGCTGGCAATGCCCACAGCCGGACGGCTAAAAATACAACCGCAAAGAACGCCGCACCCGATGACACACGTCTCCATGGCAACCTCGGATGACAGGCTTGCTGCGGGGTCAAAGTTCAGATCTTGGGGAGGGAGATCGAGTGACCTTGGAGACGGGGGGGGGGGGGGGGGGGGAGACGGGGGGGGGGGTTGTAGGTGGGGGGTAAGAAGGGAAAGAGACGAGGGGAGGAGAGGGGGCTGTTCGCTGGTGAGGCAGCTGTTTCGATGGAGTGAATACTAGGGGAAATCCCACTGGGGGAAGAGAGAGTATGCATTCTTGCTCTCTCTCTCCCTCTCTCTCTATTAGTCTGCCCCCCTGTGATCACTCAGTGGGAAATATAAACAGGACCCTTTGCGTTTGGGCCAAAGTGGTTATGTCATTATGCCAACAGGGCTTTTTCAGGAAGTCGTTTAGGACAACTGTGTGTTCATATCCAAAATGGAGGGGGGCCTCTGGTGCTCGCGCACGCACGCACGCATCTTCTCTGAGTCATGATGTGTCTCCGCCGCTGTCACGTTAGTTCACTGACACAGGACACAGAAGTGAAAGGTTTTGGCAGGGCGTTTATGCAGGTCATAGACCTCTGCCCACCATGGAGAGGTTTCAAAATTCCCCCGAGTGGAGGGTGTGTGCCCCCCCCCCCCCCCCCACACACACACACACGGAAAAGTGCAGAAACTATAAGTAGGCCTATACACTTATATTTCACTCGAGTACTGTCATTTGCAAACTTCTACTTACTTGAGCCTTTCCAGTTAGTTTTTTTTTTAATATTTTTAATATATCAAATATTGTACTCCACAATTTAAAAAAATTGTTAGACTTTGCAGTTCATTACAAAACATACATTAACCAGTTCAGTCCTGTTTTACACTATAATGGCTATTCGATCTACAAGCTCAAAGCATCACACGGTGTGTGTATTTTCACTATAGTACAATATTTCTATTTAAAATGTAGTGGAGTGAAAGTCCTGTGCTTGCAATCAATCAATCAATCAATGTACTAAATGCCTCAAGTAAATGTACATGTACTATGTTACCGTTGAGCGGTGGGGGAGATAACGTCTCCTAGTGGGGGCGGCAGAAGTTCAGGGGTAGAGTGACCAGATGTTCAAACCTGGACTCCCCCAGAGTACGTGTCCAAGTGTCCTTGAGCAAGACACTGAACCCCTAATTTCTCCTGATGTGCAGGTTGGTGCCTTGCGTGAATGGGTGAATGGAATGCACAATCTCCGTAAAGTGCCTTGGATAAAAGGCGCTATATAAATGCACCATGTAACATGAAAGGGTGGCTTCATGGGGCGGGTGGGTCGTAAAACAGTGACCCTTTTACTCCAACCCCGCCACACCCCTCACAACCACAACCAAACCGCCATCCATCTTCAAATCTCTGTCTAGAGTCATATTTCTGTGTTGTGTAAGGCGGCTCTCAACTTTTACACACACACACACACACACACACACACACACACACACACACACACACACACACACACACACACACACACACACACACACACACACACACACACACACCCCTCACCTTGTGTAACAGTGTCTGGGGTGGTGCCAGATTGTGTGTCCGGACACCATGAGCTCAGCTGCATATTACACATACTTACACACACGCAGACACAGAGAGACAGACAGAGAGAGAGAGAGGGGGGGGGGGTCGTTGGGGGGGTCGGAGACCTTGGTGAGGACCCCCCCCCCCCCCCCAACAACTCCTTCTCCCACTGTGAAAAGCTTTATATAGACTCAAGCATGCTTTCCCTCTCACTGATACACAAGGGTGAACAGAGTGCGCACAGCCTAGTCATATGAAAAAAATCTGAAATATTTGCACACTTTAAAACACTATGCCTGTGATATTAGAGAATAGTCTGATACATAGGGCCATACATCCATGCAGGCTGTTTTCAGCCAGAGAAATTATTTCATTAAATCATTATTAAATCATCATCAAAGATATGGACTTGGCTTTGAATACAACTCCAACACCTCATAATTGATATGCATGCGCTCCTGAATTAAAATTAGATGTGAGAAAAGGTGATACTATGATGTCTCTCAGGGGAATTACTAGTGTATTAGTGTTAAATGTTGATGTACATACAGTAAAACATCTACTGATGCACAAACTTGGACACATCCTCAAACAGACACCCTCCTCCAGGCGACCCGACCACGACTGATCAGACCCGGCCTGTGTCCAAGTGGCATGCTACTGCCCACCGGCTCTTGGGGGTTCAGAGACAGTCAGCGCGGAAGATGGCTGATGCTAGCAGCAGGTGTTGGCGAGACAAGGAGGCTCTATAGGCACTGTGGGTTGCCTCCGGGCCTGGCTCCTCCTCCGTCTGGCCAGAAGTGTGGCAATCCTGTACGTTGCGTCGCTGTTGCCCCTGAACAAACATACATCTCGGCCTTGATCGGAGTCAAGGCAGATGTTTAAACCCTCCTCGCAGGTTTTACCTGAGGTTCTTCTTTAGGTTCTTCCTCACGGAAGAAGTGGTTTGGGCCACCAGCCCTCTCCACCCCCCAGGTCGCCGTCTCTCCCGCCGATCTCTCCAGATGTCGCCACACTCTTTGTGTTCGTCACCCAGTCTGTTCCTGGTTGTCACTCCAGAGTCTTTCAGTAAATATAACATCTACTGATGCACAAACTTGTAAATAGTTTATTAGAGAATACAATTGTCTTATCCTACACTTTTTTTTACTTATTTTGTTATAGTCTTTCACTGGTGTATTTTTCCACAACAATGATTCCACATTAATGCTTTTTTTTGACAACTGCCAAAATTACACAGACTCCGTGTTTGCATTCCACGATATTCTCAGTATTCGATTTGCAGCAGTAGGCTATTTCTGTGGTGTTTTGAACTGAATCCCCCTCCTCAAGGACCAAGGGGTGGTCCCCGGGAAGCACTTTGAGAACCAGCGCTGCAGGTGTGAACAGCTACAGGGGTCAAAGGGCATTTAAAACTGTAGTCCGGTTTCCACATATAGTATTGTAGAGTTCTGGGCTATTAGTGGCTGATGGAAGCATTCCCAGCATGCCGTGGGGGTGCACCCACCTTATTGTGTCCTTTTACTATTATAAAACTGCACCGATTTGTGTAAAACTTTATATGAGCACTCCCTAGAGCCAAAGGAAAAACCTTTGCCTCTGCCCTTTATAGCGCCACCAGGAGGCCGACTTATGCAAAACACATCTTTTGACATTTCTCCTTCAGATTTTATTCAATTTCTCGTAAATCTCCATAGACATGTGATCAAGATGGATTCATTTGACGTTTCGTACTCTAGCCTGATTGGCTAAGATTGACATCCAAGGTTTGCAGGTGTGGCCTGTTTTGAACAAAAGAATGCAGCGTCCAATTGCTGTGAAACTTTGCACATGCATTTCCACTATGTTGACTCAACCATATGTTAAAATGGTGGCATATTTGTTCCTCAACATTGTTGAGGGACAAATATGCCACCATTTAAACATTGCCCTATTGTCTATTAACATTGATTGCCAGAATGAAAACAGTCTAAACCTGTTGCCTGCCAGCCTTTCTGAGAGTTTTTCACTAACCTAAAAATCTATATTTTGCGTCGCCCTGATCCGTCCACTGGTGCCCTCAAAAGACGCTCTATATGATTATGAATATATGAAGCATCAGTGATAATGCAGTTTGGAAATACAAGCCAGGGTAAATGGCATCATCCTATTGGAATGCATGGTGTCAAGGTTCTCTATCCATCTGGTAGGCTTGTATAAGCTGGGGTATTTTTCCGTCCATGTGTTGGTGTGTGGCGTCACAGAGAAGTGAGTGAGCAGCGCCATCTAGCGTAAAAAAAGAAGAACTCTGGAAACTCGTGTTTGGCAGCCTGTGAGAGCCTTGTGAGAGAGTGAGTGAGTGAGTGTGCGTACTGTATATGCGCGCACAGCTGCAGGGCACAAGTAGCCTAATTAGAAGAGAGAGAGAGGACGAGAGTAGCACAGAGAGAGAAGGAAGGAGAAATGTTTGATTAAGAGAATGTAAAACACGTGTGTTAAAGGTCTTTCAGTGTGCTTGTACTGTGTGTGTGTGTGTGTGTGTGTGTGTGTGTGTGCGCGCGTGTGTGTGTGTGTGTGTGGGGGGGGGGGGGTCACGTCACTATGGAGTGGATAGCGGAGCATGCTGCCAGTCTGGGTGAAATAAATTCACATCGGTTAATTCATACAGTATAACGTTGGCATACATCTAATTCCTACAGATTGTCAGTAAAAGCAGCATGATGAATATATATAAACATTACATCAATAGAAATAGAATAGAATGCAGTTGAATCTGTCCGTGCTACACTTCTGTTATCGAGACCTATCACTGAATGTGCTCTTCTGTGAGGAAAGGGCATGTGTGGGTGTGAGTGGGTGTCTGGCATCATCTCTCTGCCACTGCAGCCACCACAGAGTGAAGCTCAGTCCCTGTCACCTTGGTTGCCCGCCTGATCAATCTGTCCAGTCTGACCGACTACGAAGGGAAAGAGGTGCACCACCTACTATATCATTATAATAATATTAATAACCAGTAAGACGCCTGAGGAGCGAACGACACTGCAAAGCTCAAGACCCTGAGCAGCGATTCGGGAGTCCCAAGTTGGTGTTGCTGTTCTTTGCTACTATACGTTCCAGCCACCAAGGAAATTTCTCATTTTGTTGTGTTTTGGGTACATTTATTAATTTATGTATTAAATAGCCATATAATAAGCGGAATAATGTCTGCCTAGGACTAGGTGGTCACATTCAGGGTGATTAACCACCTCTGCTCCAGACCATGACCACCTAGGCAGACATTATCCCTTACCTATATTGCGATAGTAATCATTGTTACAGAGTGTTTGTTCAGTAACAGGGCTCGATCTCCCCGTCACTTCAGTGAACAGAAAATACATTTTCGGTATGTTCTGTTCGCTAAAGAGATAGAGAGATGGGGAGACCCCTGTTACTGAACAAACATTCTGTGGTCTATTACTACTATGACAATATGGAGCTTTACTTTTTACTTTTAACAAAAAATACCAATACCGAATCTTTACCCTCAGCTCTACTGCACTTCATCATAAGCCCAATAGCATAAATAGGCGATCTACATAAGCTCTCAATAAGTTGCATTGCGATGCATTGTAAACTAGCAGATCATCTATTCTTTATAATAATGCACTTTACATTTGAAACAAATCTGGAAAAAAGTGTTACAATAATTGTATAAAACATGGCAAAGCTAGTAAAAAATCATTTAAAAACGCCCCATTAAAAAGGTAGGTCTTTAGTCCGACACATAAGAGTAACAAGGGAGTTCATGTTTTTCGCTGTGTGCTGACCGAGGCGTGCACATGAGTTTAAAAATACAACAAATGTACAAAAATCCCACCTGCATGTTAAGTCATCGTTCCACGGCTCCCAGTGGAACTACAGTATGACAAAACAAGAGAGGGAAAGAAACAAAAGGCCTGGAAAGAATGAGCGATTCAGACTTAGTCACTGACTGACTGCTCGCTACAAAAGCTCACATTTGGTTTTCTGGGAATCAGCACAATGAGCTGTTTTGTGTGGTGTGTGTGTGTGTGTGTGTGTGTGTGTGTGTGTGTGTGTGTGTGTGTGTGTGTGTGTGTGTGTGTGTGTGTGTGTGTGTGTGTGTGTGTGTGTGCGTGTGAGTGCTCACAGAATGTTAGAAAGGTTACAGTCAGGATACTGAGCGGGTTGCCTAATGAGGATGTCAAAGTGTCTTTATCTTCCTAGACACCATGAAAGAGACCATGAAAGCTAAGCGATATTAGTTTGTTAAAACAAGTGTTACAATATGCAAGGGATAATTGTCAGCATGCTGGTTCCTGTTGGGAAAATAACCCCAGACAGGATGATTAAACACAGAGGCAAAGCCGAAGTGTTTAACCATCCTAAAGGGGGTTATTTTTAACCACTTATTACACTAAATTGACCCAAAAGTAACACCGAAACGAGGTATTTCCTTGCTTACGGTAATGAAAGTATTCCTGTATTCTGTGTTGTGTCGGTCGTCTGCCCAGCGCAAACAAGGAAGTGTTGATCAAATGGAATACATTTTCGGTTACTGCATCGTCTATTTCTCGCTTCAAATGTTTTCAAAAACATTCCTGAGAGCAACGTTTAGTAGTAAATGACATGGTGTGTTTGTTTACATGGCCGTCATGTCGGATACAGCTTCAAATTCAACGCAGCGCAGCAGGTGCCCTGCAGGTTGAGATTAGACAGCGTGAAATAACACACATTGGCCAATCAGAATCAAGCATTCAACCAACGGTGTAATAAAAGGGCTTTAACAGCTCTATATTCCAATAGTAATATTGCTAGAGTGTTCGGTAACAGGGTCTCTTCAACGCTGGAAAAATAAAGACACAAAATAATAAGAAAAATATATATATATTTTCAGATGGCTCACCAATTTCATCCAATCAGTTGAGAAAACAATTTATAGTATTCCAGTTCCAATATCTTGCTTATTTATTGTCTCTTTACTACAGAACCTGCAGACTCAACAAAGACTATAGCAATTATTACTATGAATATGGAGCTAGTTATTGATCAATAAATCTGAATATAGAGCTAGTTATTGATCAATAAATCTGAATATAGAGCTAGTTATTGATCAATAAATCTGAATATAGAGCTAGTTATTTGATCAATGAATCTGAATATAGAGCTAGTTATTTGATCAATAAATATGAATATAGAGCTAGTTATTTGATCAATAAATATGAATATAGAGCTAGTTATTTGATCAATAAATATGAATATAGAGCTAGTTATTTGATCAATAAATATGAATATAGAGCTAGTTATTTGATCAATAAATATGAATATAGAGCTAGTTATTTGATCAATAAATATGAATATAGAGCTAGTTATTTGATCAATAAATATGAATATAGAGCTAGTTATTTGATCAATAAATATGAATATATAGAGCTAGTTATTTGATCAATACATCTGAATATGGAGATAGTTATTTAATCAACAAATCTGAATATGGAGCTACAGTATTTGAACACGCAAATATCTTCACCAAAATTAGCACATCTACAAGCTCACTATGCAACGCTAGGGTTCTGGTTAAGAACTACAGTATATATTGCACTTACTCATGCGCCAATTAGCGGTGTGTACCACCTTTATTTATGCCAGAGAGTCCAACTGACCTTACTTTTACAATCCCACAACAGTCTGGCACCCGTATGTCCATTAATATGAGTGTGCTAATGTGTGTTAAGAAGGAAGCCAAGTCTATCGTCTTGTAATCTTCAAAAATCTGCCAACATTGCGGTTGGCCATTGTTACAGGGAGAGTACTTAATTTGTGCCTTGGTCTAAGTTTTTGTTCGTCAACGTACCTTCATCTACAGTATACGGTATCACATTAACCCAAAAGGGACGCCAGCATAGAGTAAATGCAACGAGTAACCATGAATATTTTTATTTTATTGAAATTGATTAAGATGCTGCAAGTGGAACACACACAACTATGCTTTTGGGAAAGCTCGGCCCCTCTGCGTTTCCCATCAGTGGAACACATCAGATTAATCAGACAGACAGCATGATAGGCAGGCGCACACACACACACACACACACACACACACACACACACACACACACACACACACACACACACACACACACACACACACACACACACACACACACACACACACACACACACACACACACACACACACACACACACACACACACACACACACACACACACACACACACACAATTTTTAGTTTGGTGACCGGACAGCTTAGGCCACTGGCCATCCTTTTACAATCCTTCCTGTAATTGGTCGACTGTGCGCTGACCTCCGGGGTCCCACAGGGACGATGAGTCAAGTTGCTCAGTGTGTGTGCGCGTGTATGTGTGCGCGTGTATGTGTGCACGTGTGCGTGCGCATGTGTGTTCTCATGACAGCACATTTTTAATTAATGCATCGTCGCTGTCAGGTGAAAACCGCATATGTATTTTTCCCCCCCAACAAATTAAAATAGCCGATCTACAATCTCCTTTTGTTGCGACACACTTATATGATAAAGCAGGGCATTCATTTACAACTAAACAAAAGAAAACTTTAAAATATGGAGAAAAGTTTTCTGCCCGACGGCTACGACATTCTACACATGGTAACAGCCAGTGATTCATCACAAGTAAAATTTTGATGTACTTGAATGTGTCCTTTTTTCGACTACATCTCAAGAGGCAAATATTGTACGTTTGACCCCACTACCAGGGTTTTCATGCTAAGCTTCAAACAGACTGTATTTTGGGGGCAGGGGTATCATTTGGATCATACTGTACATGGGGATGGCAATGCACCCTTTGTCAAGTCTCGCCCATGGTTACAATTTACAATTTACAATTTAGGCATTTAGCAGACGCTCTTAATCCAGAGCGACTTACATTTAAGCAAGAACAAAAGCATGGGAATACATCACATAAAAGCATTTATCATGAAACATGCGTAAGCTAAGAAGGTAACAGTGGAATATCTATATGATGAAACTATACATACACTATACATAATAAACTATACATATTCACTACTATGCTATACATATGTACTATGGCGTGCTATGACTATATACAATACAATTATAGTGCTGTCTACATAACATGCTATAAGTCTGTGTCAAATGCTATCTAAGCCAACAGAAATGCTATCTAAGGGGTTAGGGTAAGTGCTATGGGCCATGATGGAGTCTGAAAAGGTGGGTTTTCAGGCTACGGCGGAAGATTGGGAGTGATGCTGCAGTTCTGACTGCAATGGGAAGTGCATTCCACAGTTTTGGAGCCAGAAGGGAGAAGAGTTTGGGACATGTGGAGCGTTGTCCCGGCGTTTTTAGTGAGGGTACTTCCAGTTTCCCTGCGTTGGCTGATCTGAGTGCGCGGGAGGGTTTGTAGGGTTCAATCATACTTGTAAGATATGGGGGAGCCATACCTTTGGTTGCTTTGAATGCCAGCATCAGAGTTTTGTATTCTGTGCGGGCAGCGACCGGGAGCCAGTGAAGGGAGCGGAGCAGGGGGGAGACATGTGAGAATTTTGGCTGGTTGAAGACCAAGCGAGCTGCTGCATTTTGGATCAGTGTGCCCCTCAGTGTGCCCCTCTTCACACCCATTGGTTGCCGTTTCGTGGTTGGACAAAAATCCTCTCTCTCCATCCACTACCATCAAATTAACGTGTTTTTCAGTTGCTTCGTATTGATATATTATTTTAAACTTGGTGTCAGTAAAAAGGAACATCACAGCCAGGTGCAGCATGGTGACATACAGTATATGGGCATATCATGTTTGTCTTTAGTTTTTTCCAAAAATGATGTTTTAGCAAATTCAACATAAACAAGGCGGAACCTGGGCGGAACAAGGCAGAAAGAGCCTGCTGGTTAGTCAGTCAGGGACCAATCAGAAGGCTGACAAAATAGTGAATTGCCACCCCCTAGTGTTCACATTTAACCTATAGAATTAATTTCATGCATACCGGTATGTCCAAAACTCTGAACTGTTTTAGCAGATTAATCTGCAATCGATGCCCGTTCATCTGTTATGACCCAGGTTTTAATTTAGATCAGCCTTTCAATGTATGCAACCATTTATTTTGTTGTTGTTTTTATGTTCCCTTTTCGCCCTGGCCCTGGCCTCGACCTCCTACAGGCGTATATGCACAGGCTCAATTTATGTAACTTAAATAGCACTTTATGTAGACATAGCACTCTATAGTGTATACACATAGTTTCCTTAGATAGATATTCCACTGTTCATGATGACTTTTTTATGTTTTGATGTATTACCATGTTTTTTGTTCTTGCTTACTGTAAATCGCTCTGGATTAAGAGCATCTGCTAAATGCCTAAATTGTAAACAAATAGTGAACAGAGTTGATCCACAAGCTCTCAACACGTCACTTGGCGACGCATTGAGCTTGTAGAATGTAGATCCACTATTTTTGTTATTTTAGAAATGGGGCTATGGTAACAATATTTTGTCACCCCCTATTTCTTTCTGAAATGATGCCACTGTTTGAGATTGTCGCAAAGAGATTGGATCTTAATGTGAATTGAGCAGAGGGCACGCATGTGCACACATGCACAAACGCACACACTCACTCACGCACGCATGCAGCAGCTCAAATAGGGGAAGAAAGGCGATTTAAGCAACTCTGAATGTTGACCTAAACTGTACAAGGCAGGATGGATCCATTCTTTCCTGTTGCAGGCGCCAATTCCAGACCCTGCCATCCGAATGTCTGAACAGATCTAGACCCATCAGACCCAGTCATGCTATTTTGGTGAGTCTGTGCCCAGTGGTGTAAAGTAACTAAGTACATGTACTCAAGTACTACCTACTTAAGTGCAATTTAGATTTTTATTTTCTTCAGTATTTATTTACAATGTTCTGTACTTATAATTTTAAATGATAACATTAGTTACTACTTTACTTTAGTTTTTGATTATCATTACATGCGATGCATTGCGAGCATGTAGATCGGCTATTTTCAAAAGATCTTTTCATACGTTTCGAACTTCATACTCATCCAACGAAATGGGACATTCTGCACAATGAGTGCTTTTACTGTTGGTACTTTGATGCCGATACTTTTGTACTTTTACTAAAGTACATTTTGAATACAGGAATTATGCTTGGAATGTATATCTACATCGCAGTATTGATACTTTTACTGAAGTAAAACATTGTGAGTTCTTCTTCCACCACTGCCTGTGCGGTGCCAAATCGTAGCCTGCCACAGTGTCTTCTTTTCTTAGCTGACAGAAGTGGCGCGCGGTGTTCTGCTGCTATAGCCCGTCTGCCTCAAGGTCTGACCAGTGTTGTACGTTTGTTCAGAGATGCTCGTCTGCATCTGCATTTGAGTTACTGTTGCCTTCCTATTGGCTTGAACCATCCTGGCCCATTTCATCTCCTCTGGCCTGTGGCATCAACAAGGCATTTTCTGCCCACAGAACTGCTGCTCGCTGGATTTTTCAGTTTTATTTCTGTAAATCCTAGAGATGCTTGTGCATGAAAATCCCAGAAGATCAGCCGTTCTGATTTGGCACACAGAGACATCCATGGAGTTACTTCGGATGCTCGATTTTAACTGCAGAATATTGTCTTGACTATAGGTTGGGTATCGAAATTAGGTTCTGAGTAGACGTTTCTCGGTACCGGGTACCCATGTAGGAATCGAATCGGAATACATGAAGCCCTAATCAATTAAAGATCCAGGATTTCTCCCATAAATAAAGAGTACAACAAGCTTTAACTTCTATTTTCTATTGTTTTGACATGGAATAAACATTACATTTCTAATAGTTGACAATTATTGACGTCAAATTATTTACAGGGACAATTGTGTTTGGTACCAGTAGCATGACAGCGACAGTTTAGATAACAATGACAGTAGCATTGTTATCTAAACTATTTTATATATTTTTATACCTTTATGGAACCGAAATGGGGAGTACCTGAATCGACAAGCAGAATCAGAACCAGAATCGCTAACATCTTAACGATACCCATATCCTAGTGTTGACCATGTGTGCATGCCTAAATGCATCAAGTTGCTGTCATATAATTCGCTGCAATATACAATACAGTTGGACAGACGTAACCTAATCGAGTGGCCTGTGAGTGTACAGTACATGGCAACACACGTGCGCCGGCCGGGGCGGTAACAAACACACGCGTGCACATGCGCGCGCACATGTCTGGCAAGACACAGGTGGTGAAACATCAACGCAGTCTTCCTCCCAACCTGCATGGCTGTCACTGCAGTATTAAGAAGGAAGTCACATATGTATATAGCGAAGGCGAGGGGAGGACCGACGCAGAACAAGTATGTGCAAAGCAATAAGAGAGGTTGTGGTTCTATTTAACACGTTGCGATGTCAACGCGTGGCTGCTGCGTTTCCATGGTTTCCACTCTTAGACAAGGCGGGCGCGCTCTTATCAGCACTCTGCAGGGACTCTGCTGGTGCTGGCAGACAGTGTTGCCATGTCTGCTTATTATAAGCGACTATGGTCATGTTTTTCTGCAAAGTCGCTTGTGAATAATTGTATTTATTTATTATTTTGGGGCGTGAGGGGGGAGGTGGGAGCAAAGTGTAGTTGCTTATGGACTTTTTTCCTGTCAAGGAGACCCAAATGAATACGGTATGCACTTTTCAGGCCGTGCCCCCCCCCCATCATATTTGAACTGGGGACATCGACCCTGTGACAAACACTTGTCACAGGGAGGAGTTGAGGCATTCAATTTAGTCTGTTTAGTCGGCGTTTGATCAAAACCGGGATGTTAGCAGCTCATAACTAAAACATCACTACCTATAGCGCTTAGAATATTAATGCTTCGGATGACTTATAAAAAGACGGTAGCCAAATTGTTCTTCCGGTTAAGTGAGCTGGAACTAGAATGACAACTGCAGTATAGACATAGCTGTTAGAGACGCTGACATTCTGTATTATACACCGGGTCATTCTTGCCAATCATTTTGATTGGACTCGAAATGGGATTTCCAGCAATGCTCAAATCACGATAAGTACTCCTCAGTCGTGCTCAAATATGCCTAATCGCTGTGACTATCACTCTGCCCAAACAAAGAAATAACAACCAATTTCCATGGTAACGGAGGCACAAACCTGCGCCAAAGTTGTGTGTTGCTAGGCTATTGGAATCTTCGATTCTTCAGGAACTACTTCACTAACCTCAATACTAGACCTCTTGTACCATAATAGCCATACAGAGTGGACTGCTGGGCTCTCTATCAGCTATGGCCGCCTGAGACGCCGAAGTTCCCAGGTTCAATTCCTGGCAATGTGGGCGAGGTGTCCATGAGCAAGACCCTTAACTCCTACTGCCCCCCACCTCTGCCCCGTGTGATTTGAAGGGACTGCCCTTAAGTCCGACCTCCCGTTAGTCCGACCTGTGCTGCAGGTCACAAATCACCTGTGCTGCAGGTCACAAATCACCTGTGCTGCAGGTCACAAATCACCTGTGCTGCAGGTCACAAATCACCTGTGCTGCAGGTCACAAATCACCTGTGCTGCAGGTCACAAATCACCCGTGCTGCAGGTCACAAATCACCTGTGCTGCAGGTCACAAATCACCCGTGCTGCGGGTTACAAATCACCCGTGCTGCGGGTTACAAATCACCTGTGCTGCAGGTCACAAAAAAGTTAGGGTTTGGGATAGTTTTAGTAATGGTCGGACTAACGGGAGGTCGGACCAATGCCACGCTACCGTGATTTGAAACAGTCCACTGGGTGAGGCTGAAAACAAATCTACAGTGGGATGAAATAGGTCTATAAGGAATGATTCACTCTAGCAGACATCAGTAGTTTCCATTTGTAGAACATTGAATGAAAGTTGAACAACAGAAAAGTGATCTGGTGAAAATATATACGAGATAAACGGTCTCATGCACGAAAAACCCACATGCATGGGCGTGCGTAAATAGACGTCTTTCCAATTGATACCTTCCAATGCTACTAGCACATCAAGAGCTGAGACAAACGCACGTTTTCCAATTTTCCTTTTTTCATGTTGCAGAAGGAAATATACAGAATATAGAATACTGAGCAAATTGAAGATATCCAGTATACACTAACCAAGAATATCAAGACTGATATCTTGCCCGCAGCCCCGCACACACTGTGGGTTATATTATAAGGCATCCACCCATATGACTCCAAGATTATGGATATGTAATCTACAATAGCACAGAAGGGCATTATAGCTGGAACGGCCAATATATTGAGGTGCATGCGAGGGATGGTGATACATTGAGGTGCATGCGAGGGATGGGGAGAGAGAGAGACAGAGACAGACAAGCTTACAGTAAGTCAGATTGGGGGGAATGGAAGCAGAAATATAGGTTACAAGCTGGAGAAATAGTGTACACAAAATGCAGCGATTAGCCAAAGCTGCTTAACCCAGCGCAGTTCATTAGCATCGTGCAGGAATTGAGTGGTTTCATGGTCAAAGGAAGGAGATATGCTATAGATGCAAGTATAGCCCAGAGGCTTGTGCAGTCAGTGTTTGTAACAAAGTGCATTTATTTGAGTACTACTGTACGTCATTTGTAGGCCTACTTTTTTGTATCTGTATCTTGGGATACTTGGTGTTTGCTGCACACAAACATGAAAGTTATGTTTTGACTTTGTGATTTTTCAAAAGGCTGATTCGTTCAGTGTGGAGGTAAAATGAAAAAGTAAAAAAAAGCATAACAAATGATTATTCAAGAAGGTCTTGATCAGGAGTGAGCAACTTTGAAAATGGAGAGGGCCACTATAATTCCACACTGCATACACTATGCAATGTGGTATCAAATAAATCTACAAGATCAAGAATCTACAAGATCAAAACGCATCGCACTGCAACACGTTTTGAGCTTGTATATCTGCTATTCTTGCTATATTTGAATTGAAATCCTGATTTATTTATTTTTGCTATTTTTGAATTGGAATCCTGAAAATTTAATTTCAAATGCATCTAGTTATAGATTACTTATGTTACCTTTATGTTGTCGCTGTGGCGACCCCTGAAGTGAAAAGCCGAAAAGAAAAGCCTCCACACAGTTTGGACAAATTTACATTTTTATGAATTTAAAAAAGGTCATACTGTAGTGCCGCTTTAATGTTATATAATCATAAAAATCATAGCGTTCGCCTTTATGTTTGTGGGCCCACTTGCAACACCCTTGCGGTTAAAGGAGAATTCCATGCTAGAATGCTTTCTTATCTTTCTTTTTCTTTTTTAATATATTTTTTATCCCACGATTTTGTAACCCATTTTTCACCCCTGTGTTAATCATCTAATGTGATCCTGGGCTCTACACACCCTCCGCCAACCTGGGGAGAGCAACGGACTTAACTCATGCTTCCAACTTTCCAGCTTTCTTATCTTTCTTACCTTTCTTTGTAGTCGTTACGTCCCCACCAAAGAGGTCCAGGTGTTTTTTTGTGCAAAAACTCCTTATTGGCTATTTTCCCTACCATAAGCCCTCAATGAATTGCATTGCATTGAATGGGAATTGAATGGGGCTATGGGGTGTTATGCTAATTAGCTTATTTCCATCGAAAGAAGTAGTAAAGTGTGCCACTTGGGATATTATTTACATTATGAAGAGAGGATATATACAAAGAAATTATCATTTTGAGCGATGGAAATAAGCGAATTAGCACAACACCCCATAGCCCCATTCAATTCCCATTCAATTCAATGCAATTCATTTAGGGCTTATGGTAGGGGAAATAGCCAATAAGGAGCTTTTGCACAAAATAACACCTGGACCTCTTTGGCGGGGACGTATACTGTAACAACTACAAAGAAAGGTAAGAAAGCCTTTTAGTATGGAATTCTCCTTTAAGAATAGCTGGCATAGAGGATTGCATTAAAATAGCCTGAGCGGGGTTGGCATCAAAGGGAAGAGGGGTGTTTTGTTTGAGGGATTTCAAGGACGTGAGAGGAATGAACGGCATGAGCGCTAAACGATGTACTTTCATTTTCCGAATCACACGGTCGGAATGAGCGCGGCGGAAAAGTATTTTCGTCCTCATTATGTGCGCATGCATGCATGCGTGTGAGCGGTGCGCCTTCGCCGGAGACAAAGGGCTCCTGCACCAAGGGGCGCACGAGCCCAGATGTGCGGTTCCCCGGCCTTGCGTATACCGCCGTCATACAAAAATTTAATTACACAGCCGCCGCATTAAAAAAAAAAAAAAAGAAGAAAAAAATAAACGTATTTTTGAAACAACCCTAATTCAGAAATAAAATGTGACGCACGTAATAGAGAGAAGGATTCAATAAGCAGAGCCAGGAGGAACCGTGACTGTGGATGAGTGACAGCTATATTTGAGGAGCTTTATGAAGTTATATGAACAACCCAATTATGTCATAATAAAAAATATCCCTCCTGGCAAACAGAGAAAGGGGGCTGGCAGTTATCTTAATGGCCTTTTGACGGGCGCAATCAACACAGAACACACGTCATGCCCAGAGAGGAGTAAAGTAAACTACACATGGGTCCATTTGGTTCTTTTTGTGTCCTCTCAGAGTTCAAATAAAGGATGTTTTTGTTTGTATTTAGATACACTGTTAGTATCTATGTATCACAATCCATGTATCAGCTGCAATCGTTTTTATTTTTAACTGATAATTGTCTCATGCATGAATGCCTGCAAGCAGGTAAATTTGTTATCTTTAAATAAGGGACTCAACCCTCCCTCTGTCCCTATCTTTACCTGTGTGACTAATAGCTCTGTTTATTGAGGCACATTATTTGGTAATAAATGAAGCGTCGAGTTATTTCATGCAGGGCACGGGAGTCTCACACGCCTCAGCTGTAATTAGCTGTCAGTCTGGTGATTGCTTTCAATCACCCACGGAATCCTACACACCAATCATGTATGTTTAAATACGTCCAGTATATATATATACTCTCGTAGACATAATAACAGGGTTGGGCATACTGTAGCCTACATTTCCAACTTGCATCGTTGACAAAGAACTCCATGCAGTACATGGGCATAAAAGGGACACAGACGTAATAAATGGTTGGGGCATGCATTTCCAACTTGCATCGTTCCAAGGAGGCCAGTGCACAGCGGGCACTGGTCTAGTAAGGTTAATTTGAACAATGGATGGTAGGCATGCATTACTTAATCATTATATGCTTTGGAAAGATTATTTGCACAGTCACATCACATGAACGCATACTGCAAACAGAGGCATAGTCGTATGAGTAGAATTGTGCAGCTGTAGCACATTTGCACACAACACTTATTTCTCTAGAGGGCCGTCAAATTGATTAAGACATTTGATGCTTTGCGGAGTGTGAACTCATATTCCCCCAAAGCTCTAAGCCGCTCTGTAAAAGGCACGTACGCACATACTTGGTTGAGTGGGAAGTGAAGCACAGCCTTAATCAGAACAATCAGAATAGACAGTGCTTGTGGTAAGCAGCATAATTGATTCTCTTCTTAGAGATCATTGTATCATTTACCTTTTTGATGAATCGAATAATCATGAAGTGTGTTTTAATTATTTTCGTTTTATTATATCAGTGATTAGTCTAATTATCCACTTCGGCCCCGCTTCATATACTTCATCCTACAACCGTAACCCGTTTACAGTACTGCCTGCTGTTATATCACTGCTACAGTGGCCACATTTTCATTGACTCTGTCTCGCAGACACAGTCTCCCTCCCTCCTATGGACAGACACAGTCTCCCTCCCTCCTATGGACAGACACAGTCTCTCTCCCTCCTATGGACAGACACAGTCTCCCTCCCTCCTATGGACAGACACAGTCTCCCTCCCTCCTATGGACAGACACAGTCTCTCTCCCTCCTATGGACAGACACAGTCTCTCTCCCTCCTATGGACAGACACAGTCTCCCTCCCTCCTATGGACAGACACAGTCTCTCTCCCTCCTATGGACAGACACAGTCTCTCTCCCTCCTATGGACAGACACAGTCTCCCTCCCTCCTATGGACAGACACAGTCTCTCTCCCTCCTATGGACAGACACAGTCTCTCTCCCTCCTATGGACAGACACAGTCTCTCTCCCTCCTATGGACAGACACAGTCTCTCTCCCTCCTATGGACAGACACAGTCTCTCTCCCTCCTATGGACAGACACAGTCTCTCTCCCTCCTATGGACAGACACAGTCTCTCTCCCTCCTATGGACAGACACAGTCTCCCTCCCTCCTATGGACAGACACAGTCTCTCTCCCTCCTATGGACAGACAGTCTCCCTCCCTCCTATGGACAGACACAGTCTCTCTCCCTCCTATGGACAGACACAGTCTCTCTCCCTCCTATGGACAGACACAGTCTCTCTCCCTCCTATGGACAGACACAGTCTCTCTCCCTCCTATGGACAGACACAGTCTCTCTCCCTCCTATGGACAGACACAGTCTCTCTCCCTCCTATGGACAGACACAGTCTCTCTCCCTCCTATGGACAGACTTAGGGCCGATTCATACTCCTATTTTACCGAAATTTTCAGTAGCACCGAAGAGCCGACTTTAGGACGGTACCCCCCCCCCCCCCCCCCCCCCCCCCCGACTTTAGGACGGTACCCCCCCCCCCCCCGAACCTCAAATGACGTCAAATTGTAGGCTCTACAGCGCCCGAACCGACTTTTATTCGGCTCTAAAATAGGAGTATGAATCGGCCCACAGTCTCTCTCCCTCCTATGGACAGTCACAGTAGTCAAAGGAGACGGGCGCCAAGTTGGCGCTGGATGTGACAACACAACACAGTCTGACTGTCACCGGCTCAGACTGATCTCATGTCCTCACTGTGTGCCGCATCCTCGCCACCATCACCACGGCTAGTTACAAAATGTAATCTGATCTGTAATCTGATTACTGAGATTCAAATTAGAAGCGGAGCTGTTGTAATCCATTTCATTAATCCAGTATAATCCGCTTTTACTCGCATTTAATTTGCCTCCAAAATAAGGCAGGAGAGATGCAAGAACACAGCAAAAGCGATTTACTCCAATTATAGGCTGTGCCTGTCATTTGAGTAAAGAATAATTATTGTCATCTACAGTATATCTGGAATTATTCGTGATTTCATTCAACCTAAACCTGTAATCAATCACCATTTGCCAGTGTTGTATTAGTTCCTCATTCACAAAGTTCTAGAAGTCTGATTACTATGATCCAAGTATAGATTACGTGTATTCTCCTAAAGCAGTGCTAACTGCTAATCAACCATTTCAAGCCCATGAGCACATTTTTATTCCAACGTCTAAACTGGGATTTTAGATAAGAATTAGGAACAAATATATAAAATGAATTAAAACACAGCGACATGAAATGAATTGCTCCTCAAGGCACAATATTGAGTTTCTCGGTTCAATGAATATTCACATTTAGATATTCTATAAACTGCTTGACTGATTTTCTGTTTTTATTGACGAAAGAGCATACGCATGACATGAGTCAGTACAATCCCACTAGAACAAACAAAAAACTATACATCAGCAGCACAGGGAACTACAACCAAGCTGTAAAGGACCTGAGAGACAAGGCAAGAAGGGCATTCTATGCCATCAAAAGAAACATCAAAATAGACATCCCAATTAAAACCTGGCTTAAAATACTGGACTCTGTGATAGAACCAATTTCCCTCTATGGTTGCAAGATCTGGGGACCATTAGCAAACCATGACCTTGAAAAATGGGATAAACACCAAACCGATACCCTACACACAGAATTCTGCAAATCCAATAAATTCTACAACCACCTAAAAGAAAGTGACCTAGATGCACTCCATAACAAGGCACTCACACACAGTGAAACTCTAGAGAGATGCCCCCTCAGCCATCTGGCCCTGGAACTCCGGGCACAAACACAAACAGAGCCACGAGATAGAAAACCCATTGGACTAAACCAAATTATAAAACAGCAAAAGGAAAACTATCTGACACATTGGAAAGAAGCAACACAAAAACAGAGTAAACTAGAATGCTATCTGGCCCTAAACAGAGAATACACAGTGGCAGAATACCTGAGCACCGTGACCGACCCAAAACAAAGAAAAATCTTAACTAGGTACAGACTCAGTGAGCACAGTCTCGCGATCGAGAAAGGCCGTCATAGGCAGACCTGTATCCCGAGAGAAGACAGACTATGCACCCACTGCACACAAAATGAAGTGGAAACTGAGCTACACTTCCTAACCATCTGTCCATTGTACCAAGACATCAGAGACACATACTTCGCAAAGATTACAACCACACACAGAGATTTTGAAAATATGACCAATGACAAAAAACTCCCATATCTGCTGGGCAAAGTACAACAATGTGCAAACACAGCAGCAAGATTTGTGAGTTACTGTGATAGGAGAAGGATATCAAATGGAACACAACCACCCTAAAGACTAATCATTGTGTATATTCCTGCACTATACCTGCATCGAGTGACCTTGGTACATAGAATTTGATCTAATTTGATTCTGACCTTTTTTGTTTTGATTGTATTGCTGTATTGTTCTTTCTGCTTTGGCAATGTAAACGTATGTTTTCTCATGCCAATAAAGCCCTTTGAATTGAATTGAATTTAATTGAGTCATGACCATTTATTTGAACGATATTTTTTGACAGATATGACAGATACCTGTCATCAATTGTTTGGGATGAGTTTTGCCTGTGAGTGTTTGTTACCTCTTTTTAAGATGTTCCGTCTATCTTCAACAGCTTATCTGGAGTCAGGTCTCGGGGGCAACAGTTCCAGCTGCTCCAGACTTAGAGATAGCCTTCTACAGAGGACACAAGATTTGTGGAGGCACAATAACGTACAGTTAGGCCTGTCACAATTATTACACAATTGCCTAATTGCAATTATTTGAGACTAGTCCTTACCCGTTGTATGGACAATTTCCCCCCATAAATATATTTAATTGCTCTTCATTTTAACTTGTATAATATATTTGTATACACACAGATGGAGCCCGCCATTGAATGGCATTTGTATGTCTGTTAAATGTGAGAGTGTAAATGGGTCAATTGTCTGAGTTACATGAGACCCCCGTTACTATTGTAAAAGCAGTAGCGAAACACACACACGCGCGCGTGGCGAAAGTACACTCACACACGCACGCACGCACACACACACACGTGCGTTGTTGGTTACGCCCTCCATATTATTATGGTAAATTATGTGTGAAAAGTGGGAGTGATTTGGTGCAGGCAGTGTGGATCTATGACAGTGTTTCTGACAGACAGACACACACACACAGACATTGTTAGAATTATAGTATGATAATAAGCGACGCTTTGTGAGCTTTAAGATTTTGAAAAATAAAAAATAAAAAATAAAAAATAAATATATATATATATATATATATATATATATATATATGTATGTGTGTATATGTAGCCACCTTTAGTCCTGAAAACGACTGTCAGTCACACACATACACACGCGTGCGCGCACAGCTGTCTCGGACCCCTGCAGTCATGTGTTTATCTCTTCTCCTGCACACCGGGACTCCCCTGTGATTCTCTGCTCCCCACCGAGGCTGTCGTCTGACAAACAGCAGACCACCGCTGTCAGATGGAAACCTGTGTGTGTGTACACTGTACAGTACAGTATATATATATATACACACTAGAATTTTGCGGGCCTACGGCCCGCTCATCCTAGCGCGATGCGTCGCAGTGCTGTACCCCTTTAGTACTCCTTAGTATTGCACTGTAGGCCTACTGTAATGTTGTCCTCTGTACTGTTCTCTTCTGTACTGTACTGTACGTTCTCTTCTGTACTGTACTGTACTGTACTGTTCTCTTCTGTACTGTACTGTACTGTACTGTACTGTACTGTACTTCTTTGTACTGTACTGTAGTCCTGTGTACTGTACCGTACTGTACTGTACTTCTTTGTGCTGTACTGTAGTCCTGTGTACTGTACTGTACTATACTGTACTGTACTGTACTGTACTCCTGTGTACTGTACTGTACTTCTTTGTTCTGTACTTCTTTGTTCTGTACTGTAATGTAATGTACTCCTGTGTACTGTACTGTACTGTCATTGTTATTATTGTTCTTATTCTTATTCTTATTCTTATTAGTATTATTATTATTATTGTTATTATTACATGGATTATTGTTCTGTTTGTTTGTAAATAAGTGTGTTTACAAAGAAGATTATTGTTATTATGATTGTGATGAGTAGTAGTAGTAGTAATATTATTAGTATCGTTATTGTGATTGTTATTGTTATTATTACATGGATTATTGTTGTGATGTGAGATTGTTTGTAAATGAGTGAGTTTACTTATTGTTATTATTGTTATTATGATCATTATTGTTATTAGTATCGTTTTGATTTATTGTCATTAATATTGTTATTATTATTCTGATGTGAGCTAAATAGGGCTCTTGCATTTCCATTGTGCCATGGCTCCACGTGCCATGGCTCCACCTAGTGACCATGTATGATACGTGCACTGTATGCGCAGACGGTGACGTAACGCTGCGTGTGTGTGTGTGGGACTGAGTGTGTGTGTGGGTAGTGCTTAAATTGCCAATGTGAACTGTATAATCATAATACTTAGGCACAAAGCAACTGTTGTCGAAGAACAATGTTGATGTAACTAAGAGATTCGCTGAGTGAGCTATATTTTATTATACAGAGATTGGAAGGAATAAGCAAAATCGTGAGGCGACCATGTTTCTCTTCTCCTGCGGACTTGCCTGGAGAGGGAGATCAGATTTCAGACCCAAGCCCAAGCCAATGTGTACGTGCCTAAGATGATCCTCAAACAGGTGGAGATGGTGCCGCCGCCTGGCCCGGCCATCAACAGTCACCGCCAGGTGCGCCGCGTCAAACAAACGGGTATAAAAGGCTCAGTTCAACTCAGCGTTGGCACTGGTTCACCTTGGTTGCTGACGAGGCAGCGCATACTATATTTGGCTGGATCGAGACGACCAATACTTGGTCTGGGCTACTTTTGAACCAATTATTTCATCAATGTCGCTGCATGTCATGGAGGTGATCAGCCTTTGTTACTGTTGAGCCCCGGTTTGCTTTAATAACAGCCGTAAATGCATTTGTATTGTTGAGTCTCATATCTCACAACTTCCTCTTGACAATACAACCTAGATTCTCTGTGGGGTTCAGGTCAGGCCAGTTCGCTGTTTAGTTAAGCACAGTAATACCATGGTCAGTACACCAGTTACTAGTAGTTTTGGCACTGTGGGCAGGTGCCAAATCGAGCTGGAAAAGAAAATTAGCATCTGTGTACAATGTACAATGTACTCTAAAACGATGGCTGTGTTTAAACTATTTTTAAGTTTCCACTGTCAGTGGATCAACACCAGCAGATAACATGGCCAAAATCATGACTGTGTTTTGTCAAGTCCAGAGAGAACACAACCATCTATTATGATATTTTAACAGACAGTGCCACAGGCTGATCACCTCCATGCCACGCCCCATTGATGAAATAATTTGTTCAAAAGTAGCCCAATTATATTATTGAAGAAAATTAACTTTTACACAAAATTCTAATTCATTGAGATGGACCTGGACGGACACACACACACACACACACACACACACACACACACACACACACACACACACACACACAATAGCCAACAATCTACAACCTCACAACACGTCACGTTGTGTTGCATTGCGAGCTTGCGGATCGGGCTATTTTCCCAAATTCCGTGCCACATTCTTGTACAGTATGTAGGCCCAACTGGCATACATTAAAAATAAAAAGTTGACCAATGCAGAGATACAAGCAATGAGATGAATTTAACTTAAAGGTTAAGTATGATACCATTTTAATAAAATAACTCATACCTAGCAGTATACAGTTACGGAAAATGGAAAAACTTCCGTGTACGACCAACACTGCTTATCACAGATCAGCGCAGTAGAGAAGATTATACATCTACACACCTCATCCTCCCAAGATGAGATTGTATCACCTCAGATCATTATCTCACATTTCAAACATTTTTCTGAAGAGCGGAAAAGCTAAATGCTACTCCAAAAAGATGGTGCTGATTAGTGTTTTAAATGTCATGAAATCACACTGGTTTCAAATCATCTCAGGCAGCTGGAGAGAAGATCCAAAATGACGTAGGGTGGCCTGGGTTGTGTCTGCACACACAGTATGAAATGACATTTTAACCCTTTCATTGTGCTTTTGGCATTGAATGTTAGGAACACATTCATAGAAATTACACAAGCTTTTAGGCTTTGTAAACACAAATTCCACAGGGAAGATATGACAAATAATTATGACAAATAATCTACATAATAAAGAAATGACTGACATATTGTATTTAATAACTAATGGCTAAATAGTGGTACAGGTATTAGCCGATCTATAAGCTCACAAACTCACAAAAAGTGTTACTTTTCAGCATTCAAATTCTAAAATAGCAACAAACAAAAAGTGCAGATCTACAGTATAAGCTCATAACGCGTCATATCGTGACACTGTAGCCTGACGAAGTCGGGAAATAATAATAAAAAAAACATATCAAATGGAAAAATGTGGAGATAACTACATTTTAACATTTGCTGTCTTTTGGGGGTTATTTTTGCCTGCAACTGTCAAATGAGCCTGCTTTAGGCCAAGTGCATTGTGGGTTGTCATATTGTTGGAGAGATGAGGCCATGGACCTCCAGTCACATCCAGAGAGTTCATTTAATGCAGTGGTAACCAACCTTTTCAAGCCCAAGAGCCCATTTTATTTCCAATTGTAAGCCATGATCTACCACTAAAATGTGTTAAAAAAACCACTTGTTTTTTTGCGATTTCTGACAGGCTCAATTCATGTGCACACATCCAGAGACTATAGTTTACGAATAAATAACTGATAGTTATATAATTAATGCCTAAATATTAAGACAAATGTATTAGAAATATACATATTATCTTATTTGTTGAGTTATTTTTAATAAAACAAAACGCAAAGGACATGAAATGAATTGCTTATATAGCACACTATTCAGTTAGATGAATATTCATATTTACAGATGTTCAAATGACAAATGCATACAGTACATGATCATATATTTGAACAGTTATGGTGACTGATACAATACTTTCAGACAGTGTCAGCCCACATTTAATGAGACTGCTGTGACTGAACATTATCTGCAAGCGTTTTGAAATCTGGTTCATACTAGTTAGTGATTGCCAGTCTGAGGCTGTCATTAAGATGTGAGTCAGTCATACGAGTTCTAAACTTGGATTTAATTTTCATTTGTGAAAAGGCCATTTCACATAACATAAGTGGAGCCAAAGTAGGCATTTGAGTGCACAAGACACAATCAGGGGATACTTCTCTCTGCTCACAAGTGAACAAAAAAGTCCTGCTTTTTAGCTCTGTCCTCCAGTGGATAGTCAGTTACCAGTTCATAAATCTCCATTTTATCCGTTGTCATTGATAGGATTTTATGAAGAGGAATCTTGTCCTCACGCAATTAAATCCTTGAATGCATTGTACACATCCTCACCCCGGGTCCTTTTTTTCCAACAGAATAAGGGCTTTGGTGGTAAAATCAGGGAAAAACACAATTAGCTGGGCGGTGTCCGTGGCATATCAGTGGACTTGTCGAACTGAAGTGAAAAGTATTCACATATTGAGGCTTTGAATAAGTTTATCAATGCTTTAAATTCCTCCTTGTTTTTATGGTTAGAAAACAAGCAGGCCACCGTGACATTCAGCAATTCTTAAACCATGTCCCTGTCCGTAAATGGTTCCTTGCACTGAGCCAAAACATGGCTAAGTCGGAAGGATGCATGCTCCCAATTCCTGGTGGAAATGATTATTGATGTTTATGATTTCTTTCCGCCAGATCTTCCATAGTCAGAGTTGATGGCCCAACACATGTCTGGGGCCATCAGGGCGAGCTATTCTAAATGCACGTTCTGTGTATTGGTAGTGATGGACTGGCTGCCTGTCAGTCTGACACCCGCTCACTCCGGGATTAACTTGCGTTAATATATTAAAGTTGATTGTTGACGTTGATTAGCTGATGTAATGGTGACGTAAAACACAAACGCAAACATTAAACGCCATTAACAATAAAGAGAAAATATGACATAAATGACACATGACGTAAATATTCCCTTCATCGTCAATGGCGTTTACAAAACAAACATTAAACCTGTGTATACCAAAAATGGACCCGGAAGTCAACACACATACATGCAGTCACACAACTACGGACAGACACGCTTTTGCACACACGCACGCACTTGAATTGCTTGTGAGGCCAAATGCCCCACGCAAATTGTATACTGTAGTAGAATTTGACGAAGAGAATTAATTAGTGAGGACAATTTTCCTGCTCCTCACTCCTCACAAGAGAAATGTTCATCTGTCGGGTGGAACCCTCATACTGTACATGTACAGTATGTCCATCCATTGTCCAAAAATGTTTACTTTTCAGGATTCAAATAAAACAAATAGCATAGCTGACGAGCTTGTAGACCTGCGTTCATTTACGATTTCTTTTAGAATATGGAGAATATGATGAGACATTTCTGCCCGACACCAATGCTATCTTTAGACTTAAGGTGATTACACAGCGGGGAGTGTTTATTTTGTGCGATTAATTTGCATTCATTTAAACTGCAGTTTGTCATCCACACAGAGTGTCAATGCGATCATTTTGAATAAAAGCGTCACCCCGATTGATTTGAATGAGGCAAATTAATCATTTGAGGTGAAATGATACTGTGAAACATTCAACACATTTCAACCAACAGATTTTTTTTGGATAGTTTATTCATCACATTCCTGGTGTGTAAGGAAGGACCTTAGCCCGATTCATACTGGGTCGAAAACAGCAGATCTAAAAGCTAACAGTGACTGTGCTGTCAGCTTGTAGAACTGCTATTTTCAGCACCGTCGTTTATAAATTAGGCATTTAGGTCTTACAATTATAGGAAAAATGTGTGTTGGGATTAGGAATTTAAGGGGCACGGTGGCACAGTCGGTAGTGCTGCCGCCTCACAGCTAGAAGGTCCTGGGTCCGCTGGGGATGCTGTGGGCACTGGGGGCGTGTTCTCTCCTCTACGTCATCAGTGCCCATACCCGCGGGGTTGGCGAAAGGGCCTTTCTGTGTGGAGTTTGCATGTTCTCCCCGTGTCCCCTAGGGTAGGTACCCTCACAAAAAACATGCAGTAACCCTGGTCTCTAAACTACCTCCCCCTGGCCAGCCGGGGTGCCTGATGGAGGGGAAAGGAACTGGTTGGAATAACGTGTTCCTTCCACGCGCTACGTCCAGCCGGGGAAACACATGGCAGGTGGACAGAAACAGCTTGGACTCCTCATGCAACCCCAGGTTGGCAGAGGAAGTGTAGCGCCCAGGATTACATTAGATAATTGACACTGGGTGAAAAAATGGGTTGCAAAATCGTGGGATAAAAAAAAAGAAAAAAAAAAAAAAAAAGGGATTAGGAATTTAAAGATTATATGTTTAGGGGTTGGGGGTAGAGTTGTCACCTGAATAGCAAGCTCACTAGTCACAACACATTGCGCTGGGACGCATTATGAGCGTGTTATAGATCCGCTATTTTTGGCATGGAGGAACGCCGGCATGCAACAGACTCCAACTCGGGCATCAGGGTTAAAATAAACCACAGAAGAAATTGTAAAATGGCATTCACAACATTCCTAACATGTTGATGTCCTCGTAAGTATAGAAATACCAATAGATGTTCATGTGTGCGTGCGTGTGTGATGAAATGAAAGCAGCAATAGTCATCATGACGTTCAGAAGCATTGGGATGGAACTCTATTCTAACAGCAGCCTGGGGAAGGAGGCATTATATTTATAGCCTCACACACACACACACACACACACACACACACACACACACACACACACACACACACACACACACACACACACACACACACACACACACACACACACACACACACACACACACACACACACACACACACACACACACACACACACACACACACACACACACACACACACACACACACACACACACACACACACACACACACACACACACACACACACACACACACACACACACACGCCTTGTAGTGACTGTACATGAGATGGCCTAAATATAGTATCAACGCTTGGTTTAACATGGTCTTTGATTTGCATGAATTAATTTATTTCAGACTATGTGGTTTAAAGAAAAATAAGTAAAAAGAAAAAGTATCAACGCTTGGTTTAACATGGTCTTTGATTTGCATGAATTAATTTATTTCAGACTATGTGGTTTAAAAAAAGAAAAAAAAGAAAAACGCCCTTGAACCATAGAAGAGCAGAATATTGTAGATAAATATAGAGCCTGGCCCTGGACTTGCGTCAGCAGCCGTTGTGGAGCAGATTGGAATCTTCAGCAACACAGAGACTGATGAATGAATCACGCACCAGATGCATCCTCATATGACTGCAATTGTATTGACGACCAGTCTGCAATCTATTGATCTGCTCTCCACTAATGGCAGATAGATGTGAATAGAGGGTATGCGCATGCTTTTTTTTTTTTTTTTTTTTTTTTTTTTAGATATTTTTTTGCGGCTTACGCCTTTTATTGATTTTTGAAGGGACAGACAGTAGGCTGACAGGAAACGGGAGAGAGATGGGGGGATGACATGCAGTAAAGGCCGTGTCGGGTCCGGGAGTCGAACCCGCGGCACACTGCGACTGGATTACCAGTCCGGTGCCCAGACCGTTACGCTACGGCCTGGGCCTATGCGCATGCTTGAAGTGAATGCCACATCGAGTGGCAAAGCAACATGCAACGTGAGTTTAACATTGTCTAACGTTGTTTAATGCAATCAGATAGGACTTCTGTTTGGATGCATGGGCTGTCAAGGCCAGAACGTAGTTTGACACTCAGTAGGCCTTCCGGGTTTGTTGATGTCACGTACATACGTGCATATGATATGTATGTACTGTATGTAGTTATTTTTTACAGCAGTCTTAGTCATGCCAGTGTTACTTTTGACAGCAAATTCCGATTTAGTCTTAAACACAATTTTTTGTCCTATTTTAGTCATCGGCAATGTTGTCCCTGCGGTGTGATAGGTCTTGTTGCACGTTGACGGGGGGCACACACACACACACACACACACACACACACACACACACACACACACCAGACGTTTTCAAATGCATTAAAAAGATATAGGGTATATAGGGCTGAAGTGGTATATGTTTTTTAATAACACTCTAAGTCCAAATAATTGTAGCGGAGTAAAAAAACATTAGCCACATCATTAGTTGTAGTGGAATAGAAGTAAAAGCACAGAAAATGGGAAATGCTCAAGTGAAAATGTACAGTATTTAGTCACTTTCCACCGCTGCAGCGCTCTCAGTCTGATGAACAGCAGGAATGTAAATATGCGTAGAATTGTCGGGAAGCTTGCAAAGCCTTCCCGTTTACAGCCAAGCAGCTCCACGTTTCAGACTCGTGGAAAGTGTTCAGTTGAGCCGTGCCGTGTCGTGCCATGCGTGTCTGTTGTTGTTTGTTGAGAGTTTAAAGTCCTACTTTAACCATTCAATCAGTCATGTTTACATGCAGTACGTGCAAAGCACTGACTCAACCGTTCACTGTCAAATAAGTGCTTCCAAGTTCAACCAGAGGTGACTTCTCCTTTAGCTTTATAGGAAACCAAAGGAGGGCTGCAACAACTGTGGATTATTAGTTTTTTAGATTATGTCAACGTTGGACCACAACGATAAGGATATTTTAAATAGATAAAATTGACTAGTATGATTAACCAATTAATCCTTATTATATGTTCTACAAGCTCACAATGCACCATACTACTTGAGAGATTTTAGATCAGCAAAAACTGATTAGACAATTAGACAATTTTTCCTTAAATCGATTTGTTTGATTAACCATTGCGTCCCTAAGCCATGTTTGCTACAGTACAGTATTAAATCCATGTATCCAAAACAAAGAGCATATTCCTTCTTTTTACCTTTTGTACGTTTTAACACTTCCAAATAGCCATTCTACTAGTGTTGTCAAAACAATCAATTCAGGAATGCATTGCAATTCGACCGTGCAGCAATGTGACATAATCAATAATTGATAATCGAAGACTAAATATAATTATATATAATTAATATTCTAGATAAAATATGTTTTTCAGTATATCTGACTGCATGCTTATATATTGACGGATGACAAATTTGCCATGTTGTGCAGTAATATAGAAAAGTGTGATGCATTGCAAAAATGTATTGTAGAATCACATTGTCTGGTGAAATGTAATCGAATTGAATTATGTGGGCAGTGCCAATGCACACCTCTACGATCTACAATTAGGGTACCGGTAGTTGTATTTATACAACGTAGTTTCAGGAGTATAGACCATCCTCTGCTTATCACTGCCACTCTGTTCTCAATCACAACCTGTATCCACTGCACATGCCTCCTCTCACCACAGCCAATCCCTGGTGCAATCACCACAGTATAAATACACCTGCGATCTCTCAACCTAGTTTGTTCTGCTTCACGACAGACCAAACATGGGTTGTGAGTAGAGTACTGCACTTGTAGATCGGCTATTTTCGCTATTCTTCAAATTTGCCATCCTCCTCCACCCCAACCTCCTCCTTCGGCCTCGATTTATGTTTCAATAAACTGTTAAACTTAAGTGTAGGTGTGGTTTCTTTTTTTTTTATAATTTATATTTTTTGTCCCACGATTTTGTAACCCATTTTTCACCCCTGTGTCAATCATCCTATGATGTGATCCTGGGCTCTACACACCCTCCGCCAACCTAGGGAGAGCAACGGACTTAACTCATGCTTCCTTCATGCTTGAGTGTCCAAGTTGCTCCTTTACACCTGACAGGGGGGAGTTTCCCTGGTTGGACGTAGCGCGTGGAAGGAACACGTTATTCCAACCAGTTCCTTTCCCCTCCATCAGGCGTCCCGGCTGGCCAGGGGGAGGCAGTTTAGAGACCAGGATTACTGCATGTTTTTGTGAGGGTACCTACCCTAGGGGACACGGGGAGAACATGCAAACTCCACACAGAAAGGCCCTTTCGCCAACCCCGCCTTCGGGTATGGGCACTGATGACGCGGAGGAGGAAACACGCCGCCAGCACCCACATCGCCCCGAGCGGGAATCGAACCCAGGACCTTCTAGCTGTGAGGCGACAGCACTACCAACTGTGCCACCGTGCCCCTGGAGGTGTGGTTTCTTACGAGTGAAAGGTCATTTATGCATGGCAACACATTGTGACCTTGTAGAGCAGCAATTTTTTGAAATGTTCATAATGTATTTTTTTAAGTTTGGATCCCAGGGGAAGATACCATTTCTCTTTTGAGTCAAGGAGTTGAAAACCCGAACTCATTGACTGCCATCGACGAGTATACTCATCATTTGAATCGAATCCCAGACAGACATTGACGAGTCAATGGTTTACGATAAGAGGGTGCTCTTCTGTAACCTGAATGAATGATAAAGAAGCTGTAACGACACATTTTAACAGCGGTACGATACGTATCACGATACATGGTTGACGATACGACACAATGGACGATATTGGTTCATTATGGCGATACGATACAATGATTTGATTCGATGCAGTAACTATTTAGCAAATACATTAAATATGTGTGAAACTTGTGGAATGTGGATAGTGCAGGTTTTTTAAGGGAAAGATGGATTATTATGGTTATAAATAAGTAAACAGTGATTTTCTGGCAAATAGATGGACATTGTATTTGAACATGGACAAAGCCACGCCTTGACATGAACACAGAGAATACACACATATCGATAGACCAAGTGTAGCTATATGGAATGAAAAAGTAGGCTAATTAAACCCATCTTTTTCCCTTTTCTTCTTAAAATTGCTAAATACAATGCACAAATACTTAGTATTGATAGAATTGTATTATTTACATCGTAAAACAATTCGATACCAATTTCTTCCATTGCAAAACGATACGATACTTGCTGTATACATAGATAAAAAAATATATAGATAATTTTTTATTAAAATTGATATTTCGATACAGTTACTAGGCTATATCGTTACACCCCTAATGATGAATGATCTTAGGAGTGATGAAGATTACACCCAGAACTTTTTCAAGACTGTTTAGCGTAATGTTAACGTCAACAATCCACCCAGCGGTGGGTGGATTGTTGTGGAGAAAAATATTTTAGGTCTTCAAAGATTAGTAAAAATGCTTGAAATGGCTGGTAGCTCTAGAAGACGATGTTTTCACTAGGACGTTGATGAGAATCCAGACATGCCGTGAGCTTGTATATCGGCTATTTTCACTACTTTTGTTTCAACACTTGTCTGAGGAAGAAGGGCATTCATTTAGGGAATGGAAACACACAAAAATTATGTTTACAACTTGCTTGGAACGGTTGAAAAAGAGATCTCTGCAGTCTGCACGTCAACAGTACGCACCTGGTGAAATGATATGAATGAAAATGAATGAATGAAAAATAATTAAAAATGGTGTGTGTGTGTGTGTGTGTGTGTGTGTGTGTGTGTGTGTGTGTGTGTGTGTGTGTGTGTGTGTGTGTGTGTGCGCGCGCGCACACCGCGCGCACACGCATAAGCGCACTGGCCTTTCCAGTGGATGGATTAAATGCTCTATTGAATCAAAGCTGCCTGATGAGTGTGGCCGCCTGTTTATCTGGTTGAAATGGCATTTTGTAATCATGCAGAGTGTGCGAGACGATGCAGCGTGCAGAGTTTAACCTCAAGGCACCAGCCTGAGAGAGAGAACCATTTCGCCTCACCATTTCAAATGTCACACTATATGGAGCGGTGGGGGGGGGGGGGGGGGGGGGGGTGGGGGAGAAGAAGGTAAATGAAAAGAGAGGGAGACAGAACGAGTGCTCGTGCGTGACGTGTGCGTGTGATCCCCTTTCTCACAATTATATAACAAAATGTTCCTTCCTCACCTCCGCTCGCCCCAGGGTGTCATCAGTGCAAATGAAACAAACAGGAAAAGGGTGAGAACACAAATTGGAGTCAATTAAACGACGAGGAGTTCATTTGTCTCTACCGCTGCCTGCGAGTCTTTAATTAATGAACGCATGATAGAGGGGAATGTTATTGTGCTTCCATGCACGGCATGCACACACAGCCACACACCTTTATTTCTTTTTTTGTTTTGCCTCTAAGGCACCGTGCGATGGCTCCTTTCTAATGTGTAGTTGCTTTAATTGGCCATTGTTTGAACCTGTTGGTTCTCAAACATTTTCACGTCAAGGACCCCCCAGATTGTATTCTTGTCCACAAACCCCTCATCTGAGAATATATCTTGTGCCGGGGACCACCGTACCACAGATTTTGTGTTATGCAATTTTCAAATTAATCGGGGGGTAAATGTTGAACATCTATTATCTACGCTCGCTGTGAGCTTCATTGTAGATTGTATAGGTTAAGTGCTCATGTGGCCTATAGTCACTTATTTTGGCCTTGTTTTCATAAGCCTGGTTGTTTATCTGTGGACCTGACTGACTAGAGCAGTGGTTCTAACTGACTAGACCAGTGGTTCTAACTGACTAGACCAGTGGTTCTAACTGACTAGACCAGTGGTTCTAACTGACTAGACCAGTGGTTCTAACTGACTAGACCAGTGGTTCTAACTGACTAGACCAGTGGTTCTAACTGACTAGACCAGTGGTTCTAACTGACTAGAGCAGTGGTTCAAACTGACTAGACCAGTGGTTCTAACTGACTAGACCAGTGGTTCAAACTGACTAGACCAGTGGTTCTAACTGACTAGACCAGTGGTTCTAACTGACTAGACCAGTGGTTCTAACTGACTAGAGCAGTGGTTCTAACTGACTGACTAGAGCAGTGGTTCTAACTGACTAGAGCAGTGGTTCTAACTGACTGACTAGAGCAGTGGTTCTAACTGACTAGAGCAGTGGTTCTAACTGACTGACTAGAGCAGTGGTTCTAACTGACTAGAGCAGTGGTTCTAACTGACTAGACCAGTGGTTCTAACTGACTAGACCAGTGGTTCTAACTGACTAGAGCAGTGGTTCAAACTGACTGACTAGAGCAGTGGTTCTAACTGACTAGAGCAGTGGTTCTAACTGACTGACTAGAGCAGTGGTTCTAACTGACTGACTAGAGCAGTGGTTCTAACTGACTAGAGCAGTGGTTCTAACTGACTGACTAGAGCAGTGGTTCTAACTGACTAGAGCAGTGGTTCTAACTGACTGACTAGAGCAGTGGTTCTAACTGACTAGAGCAGTGGTTCTAACTGACTAGAGCAGTGGTTCTAACTGACTGACTAGAGCAGTGGTTCTAACTGACTGACTAGAGCAGTGGTTCAAACTGACTAGAGCAGTGGTTCAAACTGACTAGAGCAGTGGTTCTAACTGACTGACTAGAGCAGTGGTTCTAACTGACTGACTAGAGCAGTGGTTCTAACTGACTGACTAGAGCAGTGGTTCAAACTGACTGACTAGAGCAGTGGTTCAAACTGACTGACTAGAGCAGTGGTTCTAACTGACTAGAGCAGTGGTTCTAACTGACTAGAGCAGTGGTTCTAACTGACTAGAGCAGTGGTTCTAACTGACTGACTAGAGCAGTGGTTCAAACTGACTAGAGCAGTGGTTCAAACTGACTAGAGCAGTGGTTCAAACTGACTAGAGCAGTGGTTCTAACTGACTAGAGCAGTGGTTCTAACTGACTGACTAGAGCAGTGGTTCAAACTGACTAGACCAGTGGTTCAAACTGACTAGAGCAGTGGTTCAAACTGACTAGAGCAGTGGTTCTAACTGACTAGAGCAGTGGTTCTAACTGACTGACTAGAGCAGTGGTTCAAACTGACTAGACCAGTGGTTCAAACTGACTAGAGCAGTGGTTCAAACTGACTAGAGCAGTGGTTCTAACTGACTAGAGCAGTGGTTCTAACTGACTGACTAGAGCAGTGGTTCAAACTGACTAGAGCAGTGGTTCAAACTGACTGACTAGAGCAGTGGTTCCCAAACCTTTTAGCTCAAATTAAGTCGCAAAAGAGAAATTAGACATTTGCCCAGGACCCAAACTAGTGAAAACGACAGATCTACAAGCTCACTTTGCGCCAAGTTACGAGCTTGTAGATCAACTCTTAGTTTTCTTCATGAAATTACTGGGGGGAAAAAATCATTGGATTTTGTTTTTAATTCATGAAGTTTAGCTTTTTTGTTAATGCTTTTTGAAAATGTTTTGAAATTATAATAAAAGAACTAGGAAACAAAAGAAGGGACCCATAAAATGTGTACGCGACCTAAAAATGGGTCCCGACCCAGTGCTTGGGAAACAGTGGACTAGACGGCATGCTGGTAATTTGTTTCTCTCTGGCAACGTCAGGAGCGGTAGGCGAACCTCGCCTGTAGCATCTAGTCTGGATGGTAAAATCTGAAGAAAAAAAAAAGAATCCCGTTTGTGGTTTCCGGCTTTATCGGCGGCGCTTTGTTTTGGTCTCCCCTGTTGGCTCGCCAGTCACTACGAGTTGGAATAAAATATGGATATACCAGACAATCTATTCCAAGAAGTACTTGTCAGATTCATACACCGCATCAAGGGTATAGGCCCTAAAATTAGGATGCTCTTGATCACGGGGAATTTTGGGTACAAATCAGTGACTACAACATGACGTAAGTTACCATCCACTCAGCGGCCAGATCATAAACCCGAAAACAAACGCTTCTCAGGCTAGTGCAGAAGTGACTCCACATCAAGCCTCTGTCCCTTTCCAGTGCTGGAGAAAGTGCTTCCTTCTTTGTCCATTAAGACCAGACGCCGATTCTACAACTGGTTTCTAAAAATCAGTGGTTCTCACATTTTCAAGATTTTTCAAAATAGCAGATGTACAAGATTGCAGACCGGCACGAAGTGACAGACTGCAGGCTTGTACATCAGCTATTATTACTTTTTCAACCGTTCCAAGCAGTGTCTGTCTCATAGGACTGTGGACACTTCAGAAACCTGCCTACCAGTTATTTCAAGATTTAAATTGTTATATTGATTTGTATTAACGTAAGAACAATGGCTTCCATTATAGCAAGTTAACTATTATTCAAACATTTTGAGCTTGCTATTTAAAAAAAGTATATACACCGGTATATACATTTTGAAATAGTTGTGACATTTTTCACATAATACCACACCTACACTGTGACCAGATTTGACTGAGGGACTGTCATCGTGGAGCGTCCAGCTTTTCACCAGAGGAGAATATCCTAAATGAGTCAAGCACAGGCAGACTCTTCACATACTAGAGCATGTCTGAAGTAAATGTCAGAGCTGAAATAAATATAAAATAAATGCTTCAACATGTAGCTAGGTCACAGAAGTGAACCTTTCAAGCCTGTTTTCTGCAAGACATTATTCTATAAGTCATATCTCCAAAACTGGTGGGTCAAACTGAACAACCAATGTCAATTTGAACGAAAATGGAAAAAATCCAATGACTTAGCCCTGGTCACAATTGGTCACAGCTTGTTGCTTACTTTTGATGCAGTAATAGTCTTATTTTAGTTAGGCCTTTGTCACTTTAGAAATGTACAGAAACCTTACATGTACTGTTACTACATGTATGTTGGTTGGTTTACTGTTGAGTGAGAATTGATTGATTGAGTCCTGCTGCACACAAAGTGCCCAACCCTCATGGGTTCATAAGACACCATTATTAATTAAGCACATAATTTGGTGACCCCACTGGGGGGGGTCTCGACTCGCAGTTTGAGAACCACTGGTTTACATTAACACTGTGGATTTGACTGTATGTGGAAGGTGGCTGGATGATCGGTTCAATCACCCTGATTGGTAGAGAGGTCAATCCTCCCGGCTGGGCTGAACTGTGCTGTTGAATCCGTTTTAGGATTAAGAGAATCACAAGAGACTAAACATGTAAACACAGAAAAATGAACATAATCTAGACAGACGACAAAAGGTTAATCTATTTCAGAGGCACTAATCTGTCTAGCACATGTGCGCGCACACACACACACACACACCAGAGAAATCAATAGAGCCATGAAGACACTTCACACAGTTATTGGGCGTGTGTGTGTGTGTGTGTGCGCGCGCGTGTATTCCATCATACTTTGGAGTAGTGTTGAATCAACTGTCAGTGGGGAAGAGGTCAGTGCTGCACAGAGAGAGAGAGAGAGAGAGAGAGAGAGAGAGAGAGAGAGAGAGAGAGAGAGAATCAAATGAATGCTGGCAGTGGTGAAAGAAAGTCAAGTATAAATACCACAATGTAGAAATACTAGTAATAGTAAAAGTCTGCTGTTCAAAATGTACTTGGGTAACAGTACAAAAGTATAAAAATATACTTTAAGAACCAAAAGTAAAAGTACTCATTTTGCAGTATTGTCCCATTTCACAAGTTTGTCATGTACGTATTCAAATCTTTTGTAAAATAGCAGATCACAATGCGTGTGTCGTGAACTTGTAAATCTGCCATTTTCAAATTTGCCACAGTATATATTTATAGGGTAACTAGTAAATTTGTCTTCAAATAATTGTAGTGGAGCAAAAAATACAATATTTGCCTCTGAGTTGTAGTGAGATACTCCAGTAATAGTAATAAATCATACGTCATCATACATCATCTCATTCTGGCCAATCACAATTAGTAATAAAACCAGCAGGCAAAATACCTCAACAGTTTCACTTAAAGGGATATTTCACTTTAAAAAAAGATTATAACTTTTGGTGAGTGTACAAATGCATTTGTACATTTGCATTTGTACACTCTCAGAGTTACAGACCCATGAGGGTCCATTTGGTTACAAACTATCATTTAGCTGGGGACCCCCTGGAACTCCCTCAAGGACCCCTGGGGGTCCCCAGACCCACACACACACACACACACACACACACACACACACACACAATTGTTTAATTGAAAAAGTTACAGTTTGACTGTACGTTTTAATTGAGCACGACGCCAATGCGATAGTCACAGTTTGGGAGCCAATTAAGCAAAAATGTGTCATGAAAACTGCAGGAATGCTCATCATAGTGCAGATGGCTTAGCTGGGGCTGACTGATCGTCACTGTCAGGTGGAAACCTTGTATATCCAAATGAAAACTTTCACAAAAATAACCTGTGTTCCAATGAATTGTAGTTGCGTTGAGTAAATCAGATCACACCCGTGTGAAGTGAGGGGCGCTCTTATCATACATCATCTCATTCTGGCCAATCACAATTTGCGTCCTCACTTTTGTCTTCAATGTTTGCGTTTACACTTGTCAAAGCTAGATATAGGAGGGAAAACATGTAAAGTTGAAATATGGAGATACAAGGTATCACCATATCCCGAAAGCATCAGTAAGATCTTACGTGCCATCTATGTCGCCATTATTAATGACTAAATTAACAGGACCCAATTAAATTCAATGAATCCGATACAAATCAAATCTCCCTACTAGTTGTTAGCCCCCCCCAGAACGTAATACAAATTATTCCTTTGCATATGGTAATGAGTAAGAAGATTAAAACGTGAAATGGCCTTTAGCTGAAAATGCCATTAGTTTGCTAAAGACATGATGAAATTAAAAAGAAATGTTCTGTATTCTTCCTATATATTAAAATTGGCTGATGGGATGCCGGTCGGCCTACCGCCCGTAGTCCACCTGCCCGCCATAACCATACACAAATCTGATAGGCCCATACGCAGGACCACGGACTCTGACTCAGACATAATAACCAGAAACAAACCAATGCAAATATTTTTGCGACGATAGGTCGCAGATTACTATGAAAAACTACTACCTGCAAAACCCGCCCGTCGCTCCGTCACGTTTGAGAACCACTGTGCTACACTAAGAGCCTTAATTAGTCTAATTGGTAAGACCTATTAGGGGACACGGTGGCACAGTCGGTAGTGCTTCCGCCTCACAGCTAGAAGGTCCTGGGTTTGATTCCCGCTGACACGCTGTGGGCGCTGGGGGCGTGTTCTCTTCTCCGTGTCATCAGTGCCCATACCCGAGGCGGGGTTGGCGAAAGGGCCTTTCTGTGTAGAGTTTGCATGTTCTCCCCGTGTCCCCTAGGGTAGGTAGTCTGGTAGTAGGTACCCTCACAAAAAACATGCAGTAATCCTGGTCTCTAAACTACCTCCCCTGGTCAGCCTGATGGAGGGGAAAGGAACTGGTCTGAATAACGTGTTCCTTCCACACGGAAACCAATGAAAACAAGAGCAGACAGACAGACGTCAGGGTAAATAATTCAGCCGACTGCGTTTGTGTGTAAATCCATTTTCATTGTTGCTTCAGCGTGCATAGGGTCACGTCATGTGTTTATTTGTATATCGGGTTTGCGGATCAATTGGAGAGAAAAAATAACAAATACAAATAAATCCATTCCTCCCCGAAATAAATGTCTTCTGGTTTGAACGTTTTTTTGTTGTCGACCAAATATGGGTTGAAAACATTAGCAAAGAAAATGCACAGAGTACTTTCTTTTACTTTAGAATACTTGAGTATTTATTTACTCTCTGTGATACTTTGTCCACACACCGTAAACAGTGTGTGGATGGTGTTGCCAAGGCGACAGTGCCTCTTCCCGGCATTGATTGACAGTTACGCGTGACAAGGCATCGTTTAAACACCATGCCTGCTAGACTGTTGTCAATACACTCACACTAATGACCACTGTGGGCAGTGGTGGAAAAAAACATGTACTCACATGTTTTACTTAAGTAAAAGTAGCAATACTGCAATGTAGAAATACTCCGTTACAAGTAAATGGCCGCAATTCAAAATGTACTTGAGTAAAAGTACAAAAGTATTGGTGTATGCGTGTGTAGTACACTAAAAGTGCAATACTTGCCAATACAACTACCTCAAAATTGCACTCAAATACAGTACTTGAATAAATGTGGTTAATCAGTGAACCAAACCATGACACACACCCCACCCACGCACGCACGCACTGACCCTCATGGACATATTGATGACCACGTGCATCTGATTCACATCAATTAAATGTTTCCACTTTCCATTTTATTATTTTTATTTCATTTCGCTTCGCTTTAATTTGATTAAGTCAATGTGATTAGAAACTGGATAGGCATCAGATTTGGACTGTGCTACCTGTGTGAACTGTGAACACAGCCACCCTGCAGAGCTCCTACCGAGTGCTAGAGTTTCAAACTTTGAAGAGGCACTCAGCGACTAGCGAGTGCCTCTTCAAATGTCATGTGTGAGGTTGGTGGGACAATGAAAGGCATTGGATTTCCTGGCAAGGGACGTGTGTGTGTGTGTGTGTGTGTGTGTGTGTGTGTGTGTGTGTATATTTGAGGGATTTGACAGCCTCCCAGTCTATGCTCACACCTACTGTACCAGTGAAATGAATTTGAATCTCACCCAAGAAAGAATGATGTATTTTGTTTGTATCGCTGAAACTTTCTTCTTTCCTACCATCATTCATTTTTATTTAATGTGCGTGTGTATGTGCGTGCGTGGTCTTGATCTTGATGGTGCATGTTTACCAACGGCTCTCTCATTGCTTGTGGACGTTTAAATGATCCTGGCCGTCTTCATCGATGTTATCTTGAATTACAAACTGCTTTAGTGTCATTTCTCATTGCTTTCTAAGCCGGTGGTCCCTAACTGAGATTAAGCACTCGGTTTTTGAAAGGGGGGGAGGCGCCATGTCCTACCGAGCAGCCTTCTGCAAAGCAGACAAGCAATCTACAAACACACCACTAAATCAAATCAATGCAATAACAGCCCCTAGGCTAGGGTTACCAACCACCCCTTTTTACAGAATTGTCCCATATTTGGAAACTACAAGGGACAGGGACAGACTTTGTTCCTTGTTTTTGGGGAGTCAATCAATGACACACATCTTACAGTACATTCAAATACATACAACACCCAAAGTGATATAGTACTGCAAATAACCACCACAACAAACAAGTTAACAAAATACAACTTGCTGGTATTGAGCTTGTTACAAACTGTTTAAAGCAGAAAAAACATGCATTTTAAAACTGTATTTAATATCATATTGTCTATGTCCCTCAAACGTATTTCGTGACACAGACCTACATTAGCGACTGGGTGATTCTTCAAAGGTTAGTGAAATGCTCAGCAGTGAAGGCTATTTGTCGATTGAAATTCTCTGCAGTGTACAGTATGTGTTAAGAGGGGATCGTTCAGGAACCGGAAATTCGGAATGGTTAAAATCCTAAAGGAAAAACTCCAGACAGACAGACAAACAAGAGGACGGTATGCATTTCATACAGTCAATAACATGTGAGGGGAAGACATGCAGAGTGGCTGTGTTGGTGCTGAAAACGGATTGCGTATCTGAAATCAATACAACTGTGCAGTGGCGGAAAAAGTACTCACATTTGTTGCTTAAGTAAAAGTACAAATACTGCAATATAGAAATGCTCCGTTACAAGTAAGTCACTTGAGTAAAAAGTACAAAAGTATATGGTATCAAAATGTACTTAGAAGTACCAAAAGTAGAAAGTGCTCAATATGCAGAATGCCCCATTTCACACGTTTTTAAATGTAGAAAGATCTTTTGAAAATAGCCGATCTACAAGCTCAGAATGTGTCGCATCGCGACGTATTTTTTTCAAATGGTCAAAATGTATATAGGGCTGAAGTGGGTGATGCATGTGTTGTAATAATCAAAATCTACAAATTAACTAGTAACTAAAGTTTTCAAATAATTGTAGTTGAGTAAAAGAAAATATTTGCCTCTGAGATTTAGTGGAGTAGAAGTAAATACAAAATTTTAATACTTCAGCAAAGTAAAAGTACCAAACTTTTACTTAAGTACAGTACTTGAGTAAATTGCAGACACGACAGTATACTGCCAGTGGGCCTTTACGGTAATATTAATATTACAATAATTAATGTTAAAAGAATGCCATGGTACGTTTCGTCTTTAAAAGCCTTACCAAAATAGTTTTTTATTGCCAATAGCGATGAATAAGAACTTAAAATATGGGCTACAGTATAACACAATCGACCGTTAAAATAAACATGCTCTGAAAATGCCCGGCCCACGGGCCACCCATCTGGACCACTTACTGTAGTGTACATTTATTTTAATTCTGTGGAATGTCACGCTGATACAGTATAGGGCCTATAGATATAGTATAAATCAGGAATGATAGAAGTGAAGAGAGAATGTCAATAAACTGTAAAAGAATATGGACTAACACTGCTTCGGTTTTTCACTGCGGTCCTCGTTTTCTCTGTCCTTGCAGACGGAGAAAACATCAAACCCCGAAATTCACAGTATCTGTAAACACCTTGAAAGAATGGGGACATGTCACATGACCCATTGGTTTCTACAGAGCCCTTTTGAAGTCACTTTTTCGGCGAACATCTTTGAATTTCCGTACCCGAAAAGCAACTGTTAACGAATTCCATTAGCTGGAAGGGCAGTTTCCCAGTGGATGCCCAGGCCTAGAAGCATACCGTACAACAGTGGTTCCCAAAGTGGGGTCCGGGGACCCATAGGGGTCCTTGAGGGAGTTCCAGGGGGTCCCCAGCTAAATGATAGTTTGGAACCAAATGGGGCCTTTTGGGGCTGTAACTCTGACAGTGTACAAATGGAAGAAAATGGACCCGTCCATTTGTACACTGAGTCAAATTAACATTGATTTTACAATATAAATTGGTGCCTCAGAGATAGAGATTCCATTCAATGGGGGTCCGTAGACTAATGCACGTCAAAATGGGGGTCCTAGATTTAAGATTTAACAACCTGGTGGCCACACGGACGGAGAAAGCGTTTTCAAAGATTTCCACTCTGGAAGGAGTTTTCAACCCCCCGAAAACACAGTTCTCATCTAAACGGACCCCAGCAAATGACACTTTATGGTCATTTCTATGGACACCGTTCTCGTTTAAAGGGGGACTGATCTTCTTGATATGGAGGGGTGGGGGAGAGAGAGAAAGAGAGAGAGAGAGAGACAACTAATAAAATCACTTCGCTGCTCCGCTTTGACGGATTGTTGTGGCATAGATGGCGTTCATGCTCTCTGTGTGTGTGTGTTGCCTTAGGTCTGTACTGCTGAGAGAGACAGAGAGTAGTGGGGTTGGGCAAGGCTAAAAATAACCTGTGTGTGTGTGTAGAAAGAGCCAAGACAACAGGGAGCTCTAGGAGCAAGACAAACATCTGTAAGGGCTGTCTATCCCACAGTGAGTTATTATGAGCAATAAGTCATTCTCTATTTCAGTGGATGCAGGATGCATCACGCTGCCACACATTCTGAGCCTTCAGATCTGGCATTTCTTGATACATGTGACCAGGCCTGTCGCAAGCTATTATTACATTTGAGAGCACACACACACACACACACACACTTTGTGTACAGTTCAGCGCATGCCGAAGCGCCGCCTTATGCCCGTGCTCCGCGGCCGAGACACGTCACCCACTCTACCGGTGCGCTTTCAACCGAGCTCCGTGGTTTCCCTTTCCGTAATGCGCCGGCCAGAGAAACTACACACAGACACAACACAGACGGCGGACACAACACGACATTCACGTAGAAACGCCACCACGCAACAACACACAACCTGCCCAGCACAGTAAATACACGGTCAGTGGCCAAAGCCACACACACACACACTCGGATCGCACTGCGACACATACGCGTGGCATGGAGAAAACACGCCTGATGAAGGTCTGAATGACCGAAACGTTGCTCAATGAAATGCTGTAAGTGAAGACAGTGTGCAGGATTCCATTTTTTTCTACTTAAAGGGACACTTCACCCTTTTTGCTAAAAAATATATGTTAATGACATTTAGGAGCTTTAGAACACTTTCATGGACACTGGGATCACTTACTTCCTGGACTACATGTGTACTCAGTAAGACAGACCTCCCCTATCCACAAGGAGGAGCAGTGCACCAAAGTATTTTGGGAATTGTAGTCCAGGAAGGAAGTGAGACCAGTGTCCATGACATCAGAGACACTGGGCTCACTGCTACAATCTAAAATATCTAAAACCACATATTACACACACAAAGACCCCCGGGAAAGTGTTCTAAAGCTTCTAATTACGTCATTAACATATATTTTTTTGCAAAAAGGGTGAAGTGTCCCTTTAATTCTCCTTTTTCCTTCTATGGAGAAAACAACACGGACCACGTGGCGTTAGAGGCGAGCGCGCCACAGGCGCGCCAGATTCTAGTCATTACATGATCACCAACACAAATATTTGAGATGATCGCCATCATGTTTTGCCTAATCATTTCCATGTAAAAAATTCATCCATTTGCAAACAATAGCGGGAATAGCTCATCTAGGCTACAAGCTTACACCTCGTGTGTCACGCGCATGCATGCACACACACACACAGCACTCGCCTGGAAGCAACTCCCTTGCTTCCATGGGAGACTTTGGGAGTGCTGTGCAAATGTGATTAAGATTGTCTGCATGTGTGTGTAGCATAGGATGGGGGCTAGAACACACACACACACACACACACACACATTTGGGCGGTCCTCAACATGAAAAGCATCACTACTAGTTTAAAAAACTATTTAGGAAGCAATCCCAAATAACCCACTGCACTACAACCCACTACTATGTGGAACAATCCATGCACTATAGGTTATAATGCCGAATTTAACGTGCCCCAAGAACAGTCAGGATAATTTATTTATTTTTATCATCACCACCTTACATATGCTATAAAGATGGCGTGTATAGTCGACATTTTATATCTATTGAGCTATGTGCTTGGTGGAAACATTAGCGCCAGTCAGTCAAACATGCCATATATATATATATATATATATATATATATATATATATATATATATATCTTTCCGTGTCGGACACATATATTGTTATTTCTACAAACCGCGATATAACAAATATAACCTCTAAAACAACATTTAGTCTACATGCGAGTACATTCGTAATGTAAGTAGACCTACATGTGGAAGTAGTCTCCCACGGTGAGTGGGAGAAGTGTGAAGATCATTAGAAGAGTGGGGGAGAGAGTGGCCAATCAAATCGCACGAAAAACACAGTCATCTTGACCTTTCAGCAGTCAGAGTAGTAGGTGAGCTGAGTCATGCTAGTGTTAATGGAAAACGAGCCCACAGTCACTTATAATAATATAATATTATGTGGACATGGCAACACTGAGAAAAAGAACAACACAGCCTCCTATACTTCTGTCATTGAGTCACAGCGCCCCCATGTGGAGGGAGGTCTGAGAGAGACAGATGTTTTAGTGGAAAATGCAAATCAGTGAAAATCGTTACAAATCTATACATCTATACAAATCTATACGATTATGGGTTTAAAACCGTTTCGACTTTTAGCGCATACGCCTGCGTCGAGGCTAGTTCACGTTTCTCAGACTTTTCTATAAAAATAAATGTAGATTCTAAAATGAGTGGTTGGTCGAAATTGGACAAAGGGCATTTCTTCCATGTGGATCTCTCGACCAATTAATTTGAAAGCAAATGACCTTTCAATACCTTTCTTACAAGCGAAGAAAAATAAATCAGTTATGACATTCAATTAAACCAACACTTCCACTACCACTCCCGAACAGTAATCATGGTCGCTATATGCTGGACAAGCCAAATAAAGGTTGAAGAGCGCAAATAAAAACCCTTAAACTGTATTTCTAACTTCACAGTATATAGAGAGACAGACAGACAGACAGAGACATAAATTATATATAGAGATAGACAAACGGACAGACAGCGTCACAAACAAATCCTTCTACATGCGATTGCCAAAGAACAGTGGTTCTCAAAGTGGGGTCCGGGAGGAAATTCCAGGGGGTCTCCAGCAAAATGATAGATAGTTAAGATTAGGAACCAAATGGCTCTGGATCAATTACATTTACACCGATTTTATTTTACAATATAAATTGGGGCCCAGAAAATAGAAATGCCATTAAATAGGGGTCCGTACTTAAAATGGTTGAGAATCACTGCTAGAGCCGTAAAATAATCTTCTCTTTATCCCTGGCATCTCTTTTCAAATGGGGTCCGTAGGCTAATACGTGTCAATTTGGAGGTCATTGAAATGAAAAGGTTTGAGAACCATGACTGAACTAGAACATGCAAAAACACTATTATACCAGCCTATATCAGCCTTCAAATCCTGCCACCGGTGACTTCAACCAAGCTGTGAACGACCAGCGAGAAGATAAGTTGGATCTCTCGATTCAAATCTGCCACAAAATATTAGACTCTGCTTTATGGTTGCGAGGTCTGGTGTCCCGCTGGCTAACCAAGATTTAGCCAATCTGGGAACCCATTGGCAAAAAAAGGGAAAAAGAGCATGATGAAAAACAAGATTTTGCTAAATGGGAGAATTTGTGGTACCGACCCAATGGAAATTGCAATAGTAATTCATCCACTTAATGGATCAAGGTAAATGTAGGGGTTTCATATGTCTCAGTGTCTCATCCTTTTACTTCTGAACATGTTCAACTGGACAGAGCTGCCTTGGACCCTCTTTTAAGTTCGCCACCTTATACGTCCTTCCACAGTGACATTGACTCAAGGTATAGAACTTTTTAAGAAATCTTGTGCTTTGCTTCTGAACATGTTATTTTAATATAATGTAGGCCTACATCTATATGCCTCAGTAGCCTACACAGCATACAAAAGAAGGAAGCGGCCTACGCTTCATAGATGAAAAACTGACGTGAACTTAAAAGGAAATGAAAACGCACACATAGGATGTGTGTCCAAGATCCACATACATTACATTAAAGCCAACATGCACAGTTGCACACGCTGTATAACACGTATCTTTGATGGGAGTCCAACTTCCAGAGTGACTTTGTGTGGCTGACACACACACACACACACACACACACACACACACACACACACACACACACACACACACACACACACACACACACACACACACACACACACACACACACACACACACACACACACACACACACACACACACACACACACACACACACACACACACACACACACACACACACACACACACACACACACACACACACACACACACACACACACACACCAGAACGGTTCCTTACCTGGATTCTGCACCCATGCATAGAGATAGAGCCCCCCTCAGTGTAGTGTAGTATGTACCCCTTGCTGCAACACCCCTACCAGGATAGCAAACAAACTCCTCACGGTCCGTGGTCATCACCATGGCGAAAGAAAGAAAGAAAGAAAGAAAGAAGTGACCAATTCACATAGGCCTATTGTACCCTGTCATAACTGACCAATACCATCAACTGCAGCCATAACAACATAGCCACAGACACAGTGCACACTAATCACGAAAATAGCATTTGGTTGGTTGATTATTTGTACAGTAGCCTACAGTACAGGGACCCCCCACACGGTAACTGTCATTTCTCAACCGTTTCGAACGCGGGGCGGCTCGCCGGAACCGGGCCGTGTTCCTGGGGGTTTCAATGTTCCGGGGACCCCCCTGGGACCCCCACATGGTAACTGTCATTTCTCGACCGTTTCGGACGTGCTAAGGCTCGCCGGAACCGGGCCGGCACCCTGGGCTCCTTCCTGTGGGTCTGGAAGTTCCGGGGACGCCCTGGGGACCCCCACACGAAGTTGCACCACTCACTTCACACATGTGTGATTTTTTCTTTTTAATGTTGAATCTAGAGTTGCAAAACACGTGTAGGCCTACCAATAAATAACTATATCCAAACAGAAAGGTCCTGCTATCTGACCCTATAGTTGCATTGAGTGATTTCTGGTAACAAGCTCTTCCAAAAAACACTTAGCATGACCAAATTATCACCTGCACGTACCGTCTGCACGGAATGTCTTGACAGAAAGCTCATAACATGCTGCGGTTGCAACTTCATTCAACATTTTGCAAATTGCGGCTACATATTCTCCATGTAGGCCTACAGGAGGACGTTAATAAATCCCTCAAAGTTTAAATGCTTGACTACTCACAGTGGGTTGATGAAGGGTTCTATGGGCTACAGTAGCGTAGCAGTAGCCTATAGCTTCCACGGTGTTGAAGGGTGATACTATTTCGGGTGAGAAATTACATTCTGAGTGATATCCTTATTATGGCATACCGGTATACTATAACTAAAACATAATTCATAATGCCTGTGACTGATACAAATTGTCTCAACACAGACCGTGACAGGGAACAGACTTTACTTTATTTGTAATCAACTGAAAGCCGCGCTCACCCAGCTAAAACACACCTGTTCCTAATTTAATTAACCCTGGCAGCAGTGGCAGGCTGCCAAGCCTAAAGGCAGATATGAATAGTTGATCATTTTATGTTATGTATGGCAGGGATACTGAAGGGTGGCGGTGTTTGTGCAATGTTTGATTATGTCAGCTATCATCACATTCTAAATAGATCGGGGGAAAACGCAAAAGATTTTCAGAAAGTGAAAATATTTAAGACACAATCACATTACATGAGGATACATTCCCCCTCATTATCATAATTATTATTATAAGTATTTTGTTTGTAGCGCTGAAACGTTCTTCTTTCCTGCCTTGATCTCCATGGCCCCCACTTCTTTCCTTTCTTTAATGTTTTCTTTTAAATAGGCTATATACGATGGGAAAAATTAATTTCATCATTCATTTTTATTTTCACTTAGTAAAACTGTGATATGACAATAAAGATGATTCCGATTCATCTGAAAAGCATTGGCAGAATCCACCCTCATAGGCAGAATCAAAGTTCGGTGTGACTACCACTTTGAAAAATAAACAAACATTTGAATAATAAAAATAAAGAAAGGGCATGGTGTGAGGGCATGGTGTGACTGCACCCTCTAGTTAAATCTTGAATACAGGCCTTTTATTAAAACATGGTAGGCCTATATATATATATATATATATATATATATATATATATATGTTTTTTTTTGTTTGTTTGTTTTTTAGGGATTTGCTATACCTTTATTCAAGTACTTCTTCCACCACTGAATACAGCACACAGAGGCTCCATAGAGTCATTAATGTCCTCTGCAGACTGTCATCCTCACCTCAGCACACGTATGGCTACTGGCTAGTGTCTCAGCGGGATCCCCATGTCCCTGGCAACGCTTTATTGCTGTCAATGTCACTGTGAAGGTCCACAAGATATGTCCTCTCTTTCTCTCCTCACCTTTCCCTTGTACTGCATGTGAATGTGTTCCATGAAACTCCCATCAGACAGAGCGTTGAGCTGATTTAGCCTGGCTAATAAGCCAGACCGAATCAGCCGTTGGCAAAAGAAAATTGCCTGTGTGATTTGAGTCTGGCTTATTAGCCAGGCTAGAGCTGACTGCAGACAGGACAGGACCACTGTTGCCAAGTCTTATTGCTGCACCAAGGCTTGTTGTTCGCCAAAGATGCTTGTAAATAAGCTCTGGGGGAGCCCGGGTTCGAACTGGCAACCTTGCAGTTGCCATCCGGTTTCACGTGGGCTTTGAAACAGTTGCTACTTCCTGTTTTGATTCATGTTCATGTGATGAGGAACTTTTCCTAATCTGATTTTTCTGCTCTTTGGGGCGTTTTCAGAAGTTCACACCAAAGCATCGGCGTGGACAGCAGAGTGATAAGCATCAGTGTTTTGCCTTCATGTGGAGTGAAGATTAGACATTAAAGCCAACATGCACACGCTGTAATCTAACACGTATCTTTGATGGGAGTCCAACTTCCAGAGTGACTTTGTGTGGCTGACACACACACACACACACACACACACGCGCGACATGAAAAATAAACAAATCCGGAATGGGGGTCCCTGGCACAAAATATTCTCATATGGGGATCTGCAGAACATAATTTGGGCGGTCCAACATGAAAAGGATCACTGGTTTAAACAACAATTTAGGAAGCAATCCCAAATAACCAACTACACTTTAGCAACAAGCCCAAAAAAACACAACCACCAATTACAAGCTACTTTAATGGAAAACGAGCCCACAGTCACTTAAAATATAATATGTGAACATGGCAACACTGAGAACAAGAACAACACAGACTCCTATACTTTTGTCATTGAGTCACAGCACCCCAAGTCCAGTGACTGGTTGCTGAGGAAGTTCAGACATGTGATCAATAAACTGAATTCCAAACGTTTGCCGAGTTCATATTAAATTATTTATTATTTGTTTCTAGAAACAAAATGAATACAATAATATAAACTAGTCAAACTCACAGGATACAGAACAAGTTCACAGTCAAAACAAAATCATAAACAAAACCTTGGCTTTTAGGCAATATTCATAATTGCAAACCCAAACTTAAATCTAACTATGTGCCCCGTCCGTCCGTCCGTCCGTCCGTCCATGTGTGTGTGTGTGTGCACAGTTGTAATGTACGTATCTCGAGAACCGTTTGCCCCACCGACTTCAAAGTTGACACACGCGTTCCACACCCCCAGAGGGAGTGCAGTGCCCGGCCTTAAGTCGGTGGCATACTGGTCACTGGTCCACTGGTCAGTCTCTGCCAGTGGACCTAATGACTAGCCTCTGCCTCAGCCTAACCTTGCGTCACCAGGCTTTCCACCTCGGAGGAAAGCCTGGTTTTAGCTGTGGTACCTTTGGTCTGGAGCAGAGTTCCTTTTGCTACCAGGTTCTTGACGGCAAGCTCAGCGCTGCTGGGGACAGTCTTCTTTGGGTCATGGAGCATGCTGCCTTCTTCTTGGTGGCCTTGGCTGGAGAGAAGGATGGCTGCTTTCATGCACTAAGTGGCTCTTTCACTACTTTTCTGACAACTGATTATTCAGCCAAGCTATACTGATCATGGCATCTTTACTCTGCCAGCATCTCCTGTGGCCTCGGAGTCCCAGCCTGGTGACTCTGAGCATGATCCTCCACATACCTCTGCCACTGGCAACACCTGTGCCTGATTAGGGCCAGGGTTAAATACCCTCCCTCCCTGTAACCATGGCACCTTGATTGGCAAATTGACAATGGATCATAGAAACAATATGGTGGCTCAAATGGCTCTTACAGTCATCCACATTTAGGTGGCATAGAAGTAGAACGAATTTGACCCCATGTTTGCGCTGCAGCAAAGGTACCGGATAGCTTACAGTAGGCAGGCTATAGACCGGATGTGAGCACTGAGGAGCCCACAGAGCCATATGGCCCTTTTTTAAACTATAGCTCTTCGCCACTCGCCCTACACACTTCCACTCAGTTTGAGTATAGATATATAAATAATGGCACCAGAGACGGCACCAGGATTCCCCTCCCATCCAGTGTCATTGGACTGGCCCCATGAAGTGAACAGAGTTGTCGTAACTCTGTCTTACTCTCGCTCTGGGAGCCCATAGAAAGAACCTTTAGAAATACAACCCAGCCATGTATCTCTCAAGTATATCCACTAGATGGAGACATTACAACATAAACCATACGCTATTACAACACTGACAGTTTTGACTAAATCTGTATCCCATCCCATGCCCTATTCAAAGAGATTCTGCCCTATTGATGATATTCACACGGCTGCCAGCAAGGTGATACCTAGGTGACACTTCCCATAGAGAGCCCATACATCCAAACAGAAAAGTCCTCTCTAATTAATATTAAACAAGTACGTCAAAATCACCAACATTGCAGCTGTAGGGAAAGCTTGAATTATCCTCTTTCAATCTGTAAAGTTTTTGTTTAATAAAAATCCACCATAGACATTTTATGAGCTACTTCCTGTCAAGAAAGTCCTTGCAGATGATTATTTTCTAAGTATCAGAGTATGGAAGCGCTCGTTATCAGTAAAGCAATTAGCAACCTCCTGCTGCCTCCTGCATTATGTGCACATTCAAAACAGGTGGTACGCCTGGGCCGTTGAGTGATAGTCAAGTTGAGTCAACGAGCACTTCCAAACTCCTGAATCTGCCCTAGAGTGCACTGGTTAAATGCTTGTATGTTCTGCCTGTGGGTTAAGTTTTGTACTATTTATTTTACATATTTTTTTTATGACTTATTGCCCTGTCATGTTTCTCTTATGTCTATTCCTTTGTACCTTGTATATGGACCTGAGTCCGCTAATAAAGATTGAATTGAAAAAATGGTGTGACTTTTATGCCCATATATGGGCATGCCCAAATATGAGGTTGAGGCCAAATTGAAAATTGTGTGACTTTTATGCCCATATGGACATGCCCAAATATGAGGTCGAGGCCAAATTGAAAATTGTGTGACTTTTATGCCCATATATGGGCATGCCCAAATATGAGGTCGAGGCCAAATTGAAAATTGTGTGACTTTTATGCCCATATATGGGCATATATGGCCAAATATGAGGTCGAGGCCAAACTAAGATGCCAGTACATCAGGTACTCCATAAATGGAAATCTTTTAGAGAGCTCATGACCACGGGTCCTTTTACTACTACTTAGTATTTTATTTGAACTGTGCCTTTGATGCTATGTGGGCGCACATCCATACCGTTTTGTAAATGTGCTCTATAAATAAAGCTTGATTAGATATAGAAATCACAGTTCTGGAAATGTAACATTTTCACATCATCCAGGTTTGTTCATATTAGGTTGTCATGGTCACTCAATCCAGGTTGCATTGTTGTCACAATACTTAGAGGCTAAGTAAGTCTGACACCACTGACTCCATAATTGGGCATGATGGCTGACATGGGAACTCCATATTTGGCTATTGCTGCTGACTCATGGCGACCTCATCATGATGGCATGAGCACCGCCGGACAGTATAAGCTCTGCACAAAATTCATATCGCATTCATTCATACACCACTGGCCAACTTCTTCTGATCGAAAGAAACATCACTTTCAAAAAACAAAACGGGTCCTGACCTCGCAGTCAAATCGATTCACTTTTCCTAACGGCATTTCAGCAGGCACCGTGTAAAACGAAGACGATGGCATTGGCATTCAGGAAGTTCCTTCCCACGCTCGACCGTGTGCTGGTGGAACGTTTGGCAGCAGAGACCGTGACGAGAGGTGGCATCATGCTCCCAGAGAAGTCCCAGGGCAAGGTGCTGCAGGCCACAGTGATGGCAGTCGGACCCGGTTCTGTCGACCAGGACGGGGACCTGAGACCGGTCAGTGTGACGGTCGGACAGAAGGTCCTTTTACCAGAGTACGGAGGAACTAAGGTCACTCTGGACGACAACGATTACTTCCTCTTCCGTGACGCAGATATTTTGGGACAATATGTCGATTGAGAAATTTTTATGTCATAAATAAACCAAAACCAATACTGTAATAATACAGAAAAAAAATAAACCCCAAAAAATAAAAATAAAACGTATAGAGATATATCCCACAAAGCGGCCTGAAGATCTCCATGCCACAAACATGAGATGCTCATAATCCTCATATACGGAGACTGGTGGACATCACAAGCTATAGCCTACCATGCACTGCTGATTTGCGCATGTGAACCCTGGCGCTGGGGTCAAATCTTAATACTTTTCATTGTTTGAAATGCTTTTTCTTGATTCTGATGACATCACCGTCCACAGGCAAATTAGTTTGCCAGTGGACCACTTTTTTAGGCAAATCTTTCAGAAAACCCCAGACCAAAAAACATCTACTGAAAGTACAAAGTTCAGGTTTTTTAGGGTGTAATTCAGGAAAGAAAAAAAAAGATGATTAATAAATAAATAATGTAAACAGACAAAGTATGTGAAGAGACCCTTACTATTTGGGAGATACTCAGCTCAATATATACAGTAATTTTTGATGCCACTATGACTCATCACCCATAACCATATAAGGAGTTCCCAATGCATCTACGCCCAAATACGGAGTGTGTTGTCTAACCTCAGACTGTGAGCCCACTTCACAATGCACTGAAAACAGACAGAAATTCAATGGAATGGCTGTTATCCGTTTCCTTTATTCGAGACTAGTCTGTGCAGAATAATGCCTTATTAATTTTAGTTTCTGTATATATTATAAATATAATTGCTTTATTAATTAATCCCTGAAGGGAAATAAAGATTAAGAGAAACAAAAATGAGTCATTGCTCTGCCTGAAAAGCAACCGTTTGGACATATGGGGCTCTATTTCTGTCCATGCTAAACCCCTTTAACCTAAAACTACTTTGCCTTTTATTTACCATTTTGAAAAACATTTTTGAATAGTTAAAATAGCCATTGAATCTACAAGCTGACAATGTGTCAATGTAGATCGGCTAGTTGAACAATTAAAAGATTATTTTCAAAACAAAGTAGTTTAGGTAGGGATGGGGCCCCTGCTTAATGCATCTGCGGCCCGTCATGATCATACCAATAAAAACATAATTAGTCATTTTCATTGTTTTGAACAAGATTGTAGGTATTGTATTGTTTGTTCCAAGAGAAAGTGATATGGCCTGATGTCAGCCGAGTAGTAACCACTTATTTATGTGATAATCTGTTCATTAGATGTTCTCTATATTTTGTAACTTCATCATTAATCGCAATGTTTTAGTTCATTGAGGTTTGACCTTATAGTTTTTTGAGCGGTGCAACCACTCCTATAGACAGCTATGTGTGTGGCTGTGCTGTGACCCTGTGTCCGAGCACGAAAATTGCGAAATATATTACTGACTTGCGGCCCTTGGACATTTGGAATTTAGCTGAGTGGCTCCTGAGCCATCTTACGTTCAGTAGCCCTGGGCTGTGACACATGAAGAGCAGCAACAACGCGTCATTGTCCACAATAACCGATTTAATGAACAACATGAACAAGTTAAAAAAAAAGTTTAAATCCAAAGTATTCAAAATACTGTATATTGTTACCACGTTCATCATGTTTCAAACATTACAGAATCATCTCTGTACGCTCTGTGTCTCTAACCTGCGTTATACACGGGTCAATAAAAACAGCTAAACACATCACCTCCATTGTTGATCTTCGTCATTAAGAACGTTTAGAGACAAATTCATTATTAAATATGATGAGTCATACAATTAAGGAGGCTCTCTGATTGGACAGTTATGGATTAATCACAAAGCACACAGTCTTAAAAAAATATATTAGTTCAATTTACTGTATGATAAAAGCCCAGTGCGAAATCCAATCGATTCATTCGTTTCTTTTGTGTGTGTGTGTGTGTGTGTGTGTGCACGTGTGTGTGTGTGTCTCTTCAGGCCTTGCAGCGTCGATAGAAGTGGAAGTGATAGTCTGTGAAGAGCGCCCCCATGTAGTGACGATCAGTACTGCAGTCTGCCTGACCCTATACAGACAGACAGAAATATATGCCCCCATGAGAGATGACAGACAGACAGACAGACAGACAGACAGACAGACAGACAGACAGACAGACAGACAGACAGACAGACAGACAGACAGACAGACAGACAGACAGACAGACAGACAGACAGACAGACAGACAGACAGACAGACAGACGGACGTACCGCCACGGTGGATCTGAAGTGATAGGAGCTGTGAGACAGGCGAGACACATGGAGAGACCATTCATGTTCCCCCTGCAGACAGATAGGCAGAGAGACAGACAGACAATCAATCAATCAATATATCAATCAATATATCCATCCATCCATCCATCCATCCATCCTTACCTGTGTGTTGGTAGGGTATCTGGACATGGCGACAGAGTTGATGTCCAACACAGAAGAACAAGCTGCCGTCTCGTCAAAACTACAGAGATAGACCACCAGCAGCTCTGTAGAACTACAAGACCCATCACACACACAACACGTTAAAAGAAACAGTCAATCACTCAGTAAACCAGTAAGCCACACAAGTAGTCAGTAAACAAGCCAACCAGTCAGTCAGTCAGTCAGTCAGTCAGTACTTACTTCATCAACAGAGTGACTCTCATGTTAACAGGGACATAGGGACTGATAGGAACTGTATAGTTATATCTGCCAGATCTAGAGAGAGAGAGAGAGAGAGAGAGAGAGAGAGAGAGAATTAACCTGAATCAAGTATCTATATCTGTATCTATTGAAAAGAAAGACTAAAGCAGTATACAGGTGTGCGTGAGTGCGAGTGAGACAGACTCACCCACAGCTGCCTGTCTCACAGTATCGACTGTCGATCACCTGCTCACTCTCTTTAATCAGAAAAGACTTGATGGTTGTATTTGTCCCTGACAGACAGACAGACAGACAGACAGACAGACAGACAGACAGACAGACAGACAGACAGACAGACAGACAGACAGACAGACAGACAGACAGACAGAAGTATTCAGTCTGCGTGTCTGAATACATCTTTCTGGTCAGTGTTGTAGTAAATATTGATAATATTGTTCCCTTCGGGACGGGAACACCTTTTGGGGTTCTTTTTCTTGTTGCCATGTACAGTTAGTATTATAGCAGCATAACATTTTTGTAATTTCTTAATAAATATTGGATTTTTTTTTCAGAAAACATAGGTCATGATTTAGAAGGCTGCAGTCCTAAATGGGTACTTAAATCAGTGGTTCGAAAAAAAATAAATGTCAAAGACGGAAGTCCCCCTAAATTAGTACGTATTTGGCCACAGACCCCAATCTGAACATACATTCGTACTATCGGGACCCCAAATAAGAGTTGTGTTCCAAATACATTCTTCTTTATATAGCAGATTCACAAGCAAAACACGTCACGATGGTGAGCTTGTAGATGAGCCATTTTAAATAGCTATAGCCTAGTCGTTCTTCTTTTGGACTTTTTGTATTCTTATTCGTATGCTTATATTTACTCTCACAAACACTGGTGTTTGTCCCACCGCTTCTTCCCCCCCCCCCCCCCCCCCCCCCCGACGTTTTTCAGAAAAAACGCAGGCCTTTATTGTCAGTCTGCCTGAATATATAGTGCACTATCCATGGGGAACAGCTGGGTGCTTTTTTCTGTGTCTTGGTGAACAGCCCAAATTGTCCAAACAGCAACAAACATGCAGTGACGTAAACATTAACACAGTTCATTTACAGACAGACGTTTTGTGTAGTGTGTTATACGTACAATCTCCACCTAGTCCACCCAGTCTAGCAAACAATTGCTCTTCAACAGCTCGTTCATCTGGAGAGACAAAACATAACATTACATA
>NC_139714.1:11016750-11021750 GCF_964188405.1 Protomyctophum parallelum
GAGACTAAACTGTTGAGGTTCTCTAACAAGGATGGATAGGATCAGGAACGAGGACATCAGAGGGATATCTTGTGGGTGGCAACAACTCAATGTCGGGTCGTGAATTGTCAGGTTGTCAGAGACCGCCAGGAGGATCAGATGACCAGGAAGTCCTTTCCAAAAGTCCAACTATTATAGTCTGCTTGAAGTGTGAGAGGAGCTCACCAGCGCATCTTTACCATAGAAATACATGGAAGACTAGCGCTGCTAGCTAAAAGGGCCTTCTAGTCTGTAGACACGCAGCCTCTAAATACCATCCATTACATGACTAAATATTGTACATATTTCATCCAGATTATATGAATAAACACTGTCCATATTAGGTCCATATTACATGACTAAGTAGTCATCTATATGTCTATATGTGCGTGTGTGTGTGTGCGTGCGTGTGTTCGTTACCCTGACAATGATTTTCTCAGACATCAGGGCTGTCACTAAGTAGCTCTCCTCCGTGACTGTGGCATAAAGACCTACAACAAAGCGAAAGTATCTGACACACACACACACACACACAGACACACACACACACACACACACACACACACACAATCATCATAACGTTTTCGTGGATAGCCATCTCACTACCTGCTTGCCCCTCCCCCCCCCCCCCCCCCCCCACACACACACACACACACACACACACACACAAACCCACCTCTGGTCAGGGTTGGGCCGTCCTTTCTTCCTCATGTTATTGGCTGTGGTCTCACTGAAGTGAAGTCGACCCAGTGTCACCTTGGTGATCTTGTCACCTGGGAGGTTGACCCTGAGCAGAACAGAGTATAGAGTCAGTGATTCTCTCAACCCTTTACATGTCAAGGACCCCCAGTTTGATAATGCATTGATAATGCAATTGTGAAAATAGCAGTGCGAGGCGTTGTGAGCTTTTATTTATCTGTGGAACCGAGTCAAACTAAATTGAACGCCTCGAAGTCCTACATTCAACATCGAGTCATCAAGGCGAGAATCAAGGAGAGGATAAAAACATGTGATCCACTCTGCTCCCAATCGTCGCTACTAGACATGTCCTGAATCTCCCGATACTGCATTGGTATCGGAAAAGTATAGTTATCGGCCCTTATTTGTCATATTGGTGTCGGAGAATATGCCAGTTTAATCACCGATCCGACACAGGGGGTAAGCGGCTGACACTATGGCAGGTAAATAAAATGTTGGGGCATGTGGAGTTTGCTTTTGAGTATGAGATACATAGCTAAATAGCTATAAATACGACACCAGATATATAGCGAGATAGCTATAAACACAACACGAGATCACAACACTGGTATCGGTATTCGGCATCGGCTAACAATGGAAGCCAGTGGCATCATGATACAAAGCAACACACAACACAACACAATGGCTACAAACTCTACAAAGCTACAGTCCAAGCTGAGCCGTCTTCAACTGCAGCTACAAAATGACCAAATGTTGTTTAACCATTTCCTCACTCGTTCTTTTTAAACCAAGGCTTTCCATTTCCCTTCATAGTTTCCTCGTCCTCGCCTGATGTCAACTTCTCCGCACGTCAACAGAGCCTCGGCGACAGATACTTTCGTAGCTTTTGCAGCTGCCAGTGTGAAGGCAGCATTATACCGTCGTTTACCGACATCATTCACGATCCATCTGACAGACTGACACAGAGCAAACTGTTGGAAGCGTTGAGGTCAGCAGATGTGGCGGACAGGTGGTCACCTACCGCAGGGGGTGGAAGGGCTTCTTGGTGCGGTCGGACTGTGACTGCTCTATGGTCACACGGTGTGATGGACTGTCAAGCTGGCAGACAGACAGACAGACAGACAGGTCAATGGATAATACTGTATAGAGCAGGGGTTCTCAACATTTTTGCCTTTTTGACTGCCCCCCCCCCCCCCACCCAATACAAATTGACCACTACAATAGAGCATCGAAGTTTGGCGTCAATATCGCTAGAGGGCGCTAAGTCCATGGGTTCGTGACGTGTACTTTTTTATAATCCCCATAGGGGGATTTTAGACCCCCTCATATAAGAAAAATAAACAAATCATCCCGGTGGATTCACTCTGGATATGAAGAATCAACTGACTGCGAGAAAACGCTATTGTTACTGCTGCCAAATTGGTTACATTGAAAATAGCTGATCTGCTAGGTTGTAGATGGATTACAATTATACTAATAGTGATATATAAACATTTGAAAATCATGACATGACCAGCTAGACACCCACTTAAAATAGAAACCTCATAGATTATATAAATGTGTATGTGGCTTAATTAAATGACGAGTGCTTGGCCGTTATGCATCCACGGTTCTGTGCGCCGTGGATGCACATTTGCTTGATACTTGATTGTTTGATAGAAAGTCCAGACAATAAAACCCTTCCTTCTAAAGTCCTCCTGTTATGGCAGTGAAGTATGAAATGAGCAAATCGGCACCAGTCCATCAATTAAGTAGTATTATGTAATAGCATGGAAAAGTCACTGTTTACAAGCTCGTCATGTCACTCTAGCAAAGTGATTGATCTGTAGGTCTGTTTAGGCTCCTTTTGGGATATTTTGCTGGGCCCTATAGGTTCTATGTAAACGCATAGGTCCTATGTAGCTCTATTCCTCTGCTATAGTCAGGTAGATTGATAGACAGACAGTCAGAGGGATGGTGTGTGTAAGTGCATGCATGCGTGCGTGCACAAGACACGCATCCTCACCTTGATCCCGAACACTTTGACCTTGAAGTACTCGACGTGTCGCGGTCCGCCGGGCGAGCTGACGTAGCGCGGCTCGCCGTGCACGCCCACGTGCACCGTGACCTGGAAGTGATTCTTCTTCTGGCAGATGAACGCTTCGTCAGCCGCCGAGAAGTTAAAGCCTTTATCTGTGATCACGTGGTAGGCTGGGACAGGCCTGTATTAATGAAATCACGCCCGTGTGAAGTGAGGGGCGCTCTTATCATCATACATCATCTCATTCTGGCCAATCACAGTTTGCGTCCTCACTTTTAGCTTCAATATGTCATCATAATCATCGCTGTGGGGTGATCAGCCAATCACAAGCCAATGTTTGTGTTCACACAAACCCGGAAAGCTGGGCATAGCCCCTCAAGTAGAATACAGCAAACATGGATTAAAAAGCACACACACACACACACACACACCCCTGATTCCTCAACTGTTTTAGTAATATGTTTCCGACACGCTGGCTTCTATGGAATCCAAATGACTGAAATCAGTTGTGGCGACAGAGAACTTTAATCCATGAGCAGAGCTTGGGAGCATTAGTTTTGTCATTTGGTTTCATTTGACACTTTTACACACTAAGCTATTACTGGGTAGATATTAGCGAGACTATTCGGAATCAATAATATTAAAAACAAAATCAATAAAAAAAGGTGTCAAAGACATCATCGGCAGGGAGAACTATTGGGAAATGGGACGTCAAAGATGGCAGTAAATAACACAAAGTACATTCTGACGCCTATACTTTTACTCAATTCCGGACTTCTACTTGTAACAGTATTTCTACTTTCACTTAAGTAAAAATAAAAATGAGAGTACTTTTTGACCACCACTGTACTCACAGCGTGTGGTAGTTGGCGCTGTACAGCGTGTTCCACTCCGCTGCCCTGTAAGGCTCCCAGTTGAGCAGCTGGTACGGCCCCAGGGTGACTCCGCCCCCAGAACACGCGGCGCCGGCGTCACTGTCGTACAGCGTGTCCGGAGACGAGTCGTACGGGTCCGACGTCCTTCTGCGCTTCGCACGGGGCTGCTGCACAGGAGAGCTGAGAGAGAGAGAGGTTTATTATATTAATCCATTCTGACCTGAGATCAGATTCATACGAGGTTTCCACTGGACACACACTGGTCTGATGAACCCATTCTGACCTGAGATCAGATTCTAAAAAATGTCAGTCGTTCTTCGATTTTTTCAAAAATAGCAGACCTACAAGCTCGTAGCTAAGCTAAGCTAAGAGCTTGTAGATCTGCTATTTTTCAATAGCTAAAGCACGACACGATGCCAACACCAAAATGGGTTCAGTTCAGAATGGGTTAATATGACTGCCTTTTGTTGAACTTTATCCATTAACAAACCAATCTAAAAAAAACAAAGCCTCTAGTCTTTAGTAAAAATCACACTTGTGTGAAGTGAGGGGCGCTCTTCTCATCATACATCATCACGTACCGTGCTCGGCCAATCAAATCATCACATTCCATGCTCATACACACAGATACACAAAGCTGTGCATAGGAGGGGCTAGCACCCCTAAAAAAAAAAAGAAGAAATACACATTCGCTATACTCACCAAAACAATAACAGTTTTAAGATGTTGAAAGTGTACTTTCCTTAGTGGAAACACTGTTTCAACGTTGTCAATCAATGTTAATTATTTTATTTTTTCAAATAGAAGAAATGATAGAAATGTGGTAGGGTTGTTTCTACTGAGTCTGTGTCTTATAGGAGGGCTGTTCAGAAACCCATCCAACAGTGACATCATCGTTAGGCAGATCTTTTTTTAAACATTTTAAAAATATATATGTTTAGATTTGTATTATCGTGAGGACGATGGCTTCCATTATCACATTGCAACTTTTCAGGAATAGAAAGCCTGCAGTTTCCATTAGCAAAGCTTGGATTCCCCATCGACGATGCCGTAGAGACACAGACCGAGTAGAAAAACAATTGTGGCATTTTATCATGAACATTAGTGAGGACCAATTATTTGAAGGTAGGTGGAAAAGTGGTCCTTGAATCTATGCTACTGCATTGTCTGAAGGAAGCCAAAACTAAATAATTTGCACTCTTAATATATACCTGTACACAAGACGTAAAGATAAAGTACCACCTTGAACCTTGAACCAGTGCTCTCACTCACCCCACAGGACCCAGGTCGGAGGTGGGTGGGTCGGGGCGGGGGGGCGCCTGCTGGACTCTGGAGGGGGTGGGGGGCGCGGGCGTGTAAATGTGGGCGGAGCCATCCGGACTGAGGTA
>NC_139714.1:11026750-11089250 GCF_964188405.1 Protomyctophum parallelum
TTCAGAAATGACTATTTTGAAGGTTTTGGAACCCTTGATGTAATAAATGTTACCCCCAAATTGACACTCATTAGCCTAAGAGAATATTTTCAAACATTTTAATTTCAAAGACCCCCAGTTTGACATGCATATTAATCTACAGACCAAATCAATGTTAATTTAACTCCGAGAGTGTATGGGGTCCATTTGGTTCCATTTGTACACGCTCAGAGTTACAAACCCATAAGGGTCCATTTGGTTCCAAAATATAATTTAGCTGGGGACCCCCTGAAACTCCCTCAAGGACCCCTGGGGGTCCCCGGACCCCACTTTGGGAACCACTGTTGTATACAACAAGTGAGTATAGTATACAGGCCTATTAGTTATACTAGTTGTGAATAAGCCTATTCTTACTTAATCGATGATTGTTCATGAAACGGATGATACATGGCACAGTGGTAAAGCCATCGTCTTACATAATTACAACAAAGATCCAGTTCTGGTAATTGAGTGATATATCAAACCATAAAAAGCTTGTTCTAGTAGTTAGAATATTTCAGTCATATCAAACCAAAGAATATACATCATCATCACAATAAAAAGCTTGTTTTAGTCAGAGTATATCAAACCAGAGAATAGACTTCCGCATGAAACACACCTGAGGCTAGATCTTCAAAATGGCCGCCAAACCTTGTGTAAACAGCCTAGTCTCTCTCTATATCTTTCGGTCACAGTCTTCTGCTTCAAGTATAATCCATGAGTGTTGACGAGAGAGTTGACTCAGATGTGCTGAACACCTTTATTCCACATCTCCATCCACAGCAGTATTATAATGTAGAATATATTTGATGTAATGTTAATCGACACACCGGCGCCTGCCTGCCTGTCTGCCTGCACTTATGTCAAATTGTACTTTGATCTTTGGACAGTAACAGACAATCACGCACAGTATACCGGACTAGAGCAGGCATACACCTGTGTGTGTGTGTGTGTGTGTGTGTGTGTGTGTGTGTGTGTGTGTGTGTGTGTGTGTGTGTGTGTGTGTGTGTGTGTGTGTGTGTGTGTGTGTGGCCATAAACCAGGCAAGGTCTCTCTCTCTCCCTCTCTCTCCCTCCTACTAAAAAATAAAAGCATTTGGAATGTAGTTTTGTTTTACTTGGTTCCACAGATCATTTTTCAAAATTAGCAGACCGGTTCCACATATTAATCTTCGCTTTAGGGGGTCCCCAGGGGAGGGGGGGGGGGGGTAATAGATTTTGGGGTCCTTGACTTGAAGAAGCTTTGAGCACCATGTTTTTCAGAATGTTTTTCACATTTTCAGAATATGCCTCAGGTCTTAATGGATTAAAGCAATAACTCTTACTAACTCAACTTGTCATATACGTGACAGATTTGGTGGCACTTGTGGTCACAGAAGAGCAAATTGCATGCAGTAAAAGGCTAAACGTGTCAATCATCAGAGTCGTTCAATGTCAGGCAATTCCTGCTGAAAATATGACCCCCCCCAGTCAAAAAACACTTAGTTTGAAATAGACACTCATGCTTTCCAAGTAGCCGCAATTTGCAACTCTAGATTTTTTTACAATCTGTTGAATCTAGAGTTGCAACACCCTCCATCCACTTCCTAAGTTCCTATTCATGATTTTCGGTTTCTGATCTGCTGGTCTTAAATGACGTTAAACTCACCAACATTGCAGCTGTAGTCCAAGCTTGAATTATCCTCTTTCAATCTGCCGAGCTTGTTTTTCATAAAAATCCCCCGTAGACATGTTATGAGTTACTTTCTGTCCAAAATATTCCAAGAGTGACATTTCCGAGCCGCCATTTGTATTTTTGCAACGTGCCGTAAAACAAGATGTGAGGGGGAGCGCTTGTTTAATAGAATCTTACCTGCGCAGGTAAGACACCCAAAGAAGAGGCAGACACAGTGCGACGCCCCATCACACACAGCCTTCTATTAAACAAGCGCTCCCCCTCACATCTTGTTTTACGGCACGTTGCAAAAATACAAATGGCGGCTCGGAAATGTCACTCTTGGAATATTTTGGAGAGAAAGTAACTCATAACATGTCTACGGTGGATTTTTATGAAAAACAAGCTCGGCAGATTGAAAGAGGATAATTCAAGCTTGGACTACAGCTGCAATGTTGGTGAGTTTAACGTCATTTAAGACAAGCAGATCAGAAACCGAAAATCATGAATAGGAAGTGGATGGAGGGTGTCGCAACTGGTGTTCACTCTCCATTCCTACATGCTGCCACTCCTACATTGACTTCTAATTGTCGGAATGGTGGTATGCTTCATATTTGTAAACATCCCACCATTCCGACAGAAAAAAGTCCCACCATTCCGACAGGGACCCGCGGCAGAAAAAGTCCCACCATTCCGACAGATCACTTTCACAACTATTTATTTATTTATTATTATTTATATTTATGTATTTATGTATTTATGTATTTATGTATTTATTTTATTTTTATTTATGGTTTATTGATTATAGTACAAATGGTTTACAACTATTTATTTATTTATTATTATTTATATTAATATAAATATTATTTATATATATATATATATATATATATTTATTATTATTATTATTATTATTTTTATTTTTTATGGTTTATTGCTTATAGTACAAATGGTTTACAACTATTTATTTATTATTTATATTAATATAAATATTATTTTTTATATTCTTTATTTATTTTATTTATTCATTTATTATTATTAATTAATTAATTAATTAATTATTATTTATATTATTATTATAATTTTTTTTATTGTTTTTATTTTATTTTTTTATTTATGGTTTATTGATTATAGTACAAATGGTTTACAACTATTTATTTATTATTATTTATATTAATATAAATATTATTATTTATTTTATTTATTTTATTTATTTTATTTATTTTATTTATTTTATTTATTTTATTTATTTTATTTATTTTATTTATTTTATTTATTTTATTTATTTTATTTATTTTATTTATTTTATTTTATTTATTATTTATTATTTATTATTTATTTATAGTTTATTGATTATAGTACAAATGGTTTACAACTATTTATTTATTATTTATTTATTATTATTTATATGAATATAAATATATATTTTTATTTTTATTATATTTTATTTTATTTTTTATTTATGGTTTATTGATTATAGTACAAATGGTTTATCCTGCTTGAATATTATCGAATGTAATAGCATGAATTACTCAATTGAATTATTAATTTAACTCTGAATTATATTCAGCTAGGATAGTGTTTGATATTGATTGCCTATTCTATGCAACAGTGTTTGATCTCATGTTGATTACCTATTCTATGCAACAGTGTTTCATCTCATAATTAGTGCAGCAGAGTACTCTTTTTACTGCCTTGCTTAGATTGGTCAGTTCTTGATTGAATGTTTGTGATTGGTGCTCTTTTTCTTTGATGTCTAAGTTACCCTCCTGTCCTCCTGATTGAGCTTGTCAGAAGCTGTGAAGTTGTAGTAGAGAGCACATATTTTTTCTACCACAGTAACCACTCTCATGATAACCCACACCATGTAACCTTACTGAGACATTTTTTTTATGTTTTGCCTTTACATCACTAAAGTAGTGTATCATGTATCATGTATCATGTCAGTGTCATGGTCAGTGTCATGTCAGTATCATGTCAGTGTCATGGTCAGTGTCATGGTCAGTATCATGTCAGTATCATGGTCAGTATCATGTCAGTATCATGGTCAGTGTCATGGTCAGTATCATGTCAGTATCATGGTCAGTATCATGTCAGTATCATGGTCAGTGTCATGTCAGTATCATGGTCAGTGTCATGTCAGTATCATGTCAGTATCATGTCAGTGTCATGGTCAGTATCATGTCAGTGTCATGGTCAGTGTCATCGTCGGTGTCATGTCAGTGTCATGGTCAGTGTCATGTCAGTGTCATGGTCAGTGTCATGGTCGGTGTCATGTCAGTGTCATGGTCGGTGTCATGTCAGTGTCATGGTCAGTATCATGTCAGTATCATGGTCAGTGTCATGTCAGTATCATGGTCAGTGTCATGTCAGTGTCATGTCAGTGTCATGGTCAGTATCATGTCAGTGTCATGGTCAGTGTCATGGTCGGTGTCATGTCAGTGTCATGGTCAGTGTCATGGTCAGTGTCATGTCAGTGTCATGGTCAGTGTCATGGTCAGTGTCATGGTCGGTGTCATGTCAGTGTCATGGTCGTTGTCATGTCAATGTCATGGTCAGTATCATGTCAGTATCATGGTCAGTGTCATGGTCAGTATCATGTCAGTATCATGTCAGTATCATGGTCAGTATCATGGTCAGTGTCATGGTCAGTATCATGTCAGTATCATGGTCAGTATCATGATCAGTATCATGTCAGTGTCATGGTCAGTATCATGGCAGTATCATGGCAGGTATCATGCCAGTGTCATGTCAGTGTCATGGTCAGTATCATGTCAGTGTCATGGTCAGTGTCAGTGTCATGTCAGTATCATGGTCAGTATCATGTCAGTGTCATGTCAGTATCATGGTCAGTGTCATGGTCAGTATCATGTCAGTGTCATGGTCAGTGTCATGTCAGTATCATGTCAGTGTCATGGTCAGTATCATGTCAGTGTCAAGGTCAGTGTCATGTCAGTATCATGGCTAAAATGTAATAAAAACTCAATCAGCTCATATATTATAAAGACATTATTGCATTATGAAGTTTTATTACAGTATGAGTCGCCTATGTGGAGGTTCTTAATGTAACACATTATTACATTATAGAAAAATCTATTAAGTTATCTGCTCGTCTTTTAATTAAATTATGAGCTGATTATTACATTATAAGTTGCTACACACCCCTTAAAAAATTGCCTTGAAAATACATTTAAGATTTGTGGACTGTCGGAATGGTGGGACTAAAATGTGTCGGAATGGGGGGATGTCGGAATGGCAACATGTCGGAATGGGGGCATGTCGGAATGGGGGGATGTCGGAATGGCAGCATGTAGGAATGGAGGGATGCACCCGTTGCAACTCTAGATTCAACAGATTGTAAAAAAATCTAGAGTTGCAAATTGCGGCTAGCTTTCCAAGGTGTGATTTGGGGTCCTAAGGATGAATACAAAATGAATATCAACAGAGGTATAGTTATACAATAATGCTGAAAGGATAACACACAATGCCTGACGACTTGTGGTCCTGTGTATTCAATTCAACAAGGCGAAAAACAGTGGGGGACATCTTTTGGCAAGCTAGAAGACTGGTCAGGTCGAAATTGGGTTAAAATGGCAGACAGATGCTCTTATATAGACCGATTCACAGAGGGTTTCCTGGGTGCGGCCATTACTGAGGTGTACCATTGAGTGCAGCAGCATTGATTAGCTACACCTGGCCTACGGAGCACCTGCTCCATGGATTACCCCTCAGTAATGGCCGCGCCCAGGGCACCCCTCTGTGAATCGGTCTATAGAAGTTTTGAAGGAGCCATCCCATTGATGGCTGGTTGTAGGGCATTCCACAAAATGTAGCCTATATTTACACACAATGTGTCACAACTTGTTTGCTTAAAACCAAGTTTTGAAAGGTGCTTCAATTATAAATAAAGTTTACCAGTAGTACTTACTTTTACTCTCCAGGACAGAATAAACATGGTGGTGGACCGTGGATAGGGAAAGACCCCCACCCACACACGACCTGGACACGTCCCTCCAAACATGGAGGGCTCCCCCATGTGAAAGCCAGGGAAGGCGTCCTCCACTCGCCCACTTATAATCGATAATGAATGATATAATTATAATTAAATATATCCGCAATTAAATCCATCACTGCAGTTGTGTACCCCGGAAGTGAATGTTGTATTGTTGCTAACAGAAGGTATTTAGGTAACATATATGATTCGTCCTATGATCATCATGCCTGCTACGCTGTCCTTTAAAAACAACTCTGTTCGAAGGAATTACCAGGAAGCACGGCCTTTGGAACAGAGATCATTAGAGTGACTTGTCTTTCAGACTTTCAGTGAAATAAAAGCCGACATTTCCTTCCTGTGTTTTGTTCTAGGCCTATTATTGATGGTCTAACACTGCCACCTAGAGACGCTTCTCTTTGAAAGTATGTCAAGGGCGCCCTTGACATACTTTCAAAGAGAAGCATAGCTTCTACGGTCCTAAAAGTTTCATGTCTTTTATAATGTATTATTCCTTGAATTGCGTCCTAATTTGATGCACATGATAATGCTCAATTCCGTTTCACAAATAATGATACTAATAAGACCGATATTGATAAATGGGATATTTAGCGTGTGAATACAATAGAATAGGCTACCCTTTATGTTGAGAACAATCCCAGATGATCTCAGATTAGAAACCGAACGTGAAACATAGCTACCAATGATACACAGACAGTAACCATCAAGTATTGCCATGGCTTTTTATTGCGACCTATGCATAATAGTCAACAAACAAATGCAGTATAGGGTAACACCATGGATGTTGCAAACCATGACAGAACATATCCAACAACAAAACAAAAAACAACTTGTTGGAAGTTGGAACCATAGACCCATAGAATGGCCTACAGCCAGCTACTATTAATAAAAACCGTATAAAAAAACGTATAAAGAGCATTCAGACATGTATATATATATATATGCTATATGCCACTCCTTAAAATAACTATATGTACAGTCAGTAGCCTACAATAAAAAACAAAACATATATAAAGAGATTTTTAAAACACAGTATAGGCCTATATGCCATTCACCTAAAAATAACTATATACAGTCACTTTTAATAAAAAACTAAAACATATGAAGAGAATGTGTCAGACATAACATTTAGACTCTCGTAGAGTTTTTTTTTTCGATTCTGAGAGATTCGTCAGTATCGAAAAAAAACTCTACGAGAGTAAATGTTGGGCTATAGGCTATATAGTATATGCCATTCTAATGTCTGAGCTTAAATGAACTATTGTACAGTCAGTGAATCAGTATAGCCTACGTGAGTCTGAGAGAACTTCTCAGTCCTCGGCCCAGAACAGTATGGGGTCTCGATGAAGCAGCATGATCTGCCCGGTGTGATCGCCGGGTTCACGGGGCTTGCTGCTGCTGTGCACGCGGGCAATACCGGCGAGTGTGCGCTCTGTCCCCGGTGGCCTGGCACAGCGGGCACGTACGTGTAGGCTCTGAGGACGGGGCAGGTGGTCACTCTCCCGTCCAGGGACAGAGCGTGGTGGGACCGGTACACCTCGGACGTCTCTCCGTTCTTCTTGCAGAAGCCGCAGTAGTTAATTGTGCTGCTGCTGCTGTTGTTGATGATGGTGGCACTAGCAGCAGGTCGACGGGATCCGACAACCCAGTCCCCAAACTGGTACCCCGAAACGGAACTGGCTGGACTGAGGGTCCCTGCACTGCTGTAAACATCATCAGACCCAGTCCACGACCACGACAAAGAGCTGCTGCCGCCCGGGCTGAGGGGTGTGCTGCTGCTGTCGTCCACGGAGGAGTTATCGTCCTGTATAGGTGGACAAAGAATAGAAAGTGAGCCAAGGTTGTTAATATTAATAGGCTGGCTATATCAACTTCAAGCATTCAAAAGTAGGCTACACCTTGCGAAGTATTTAGAACATTTCCCATTGCATTTAGACTCTCGTTAGTCTCGTAGATCGTATTTGAATCGATACAAATTAGGCTACACCTAGTTAGGTTACATTTTAGACTACATTTCCCAAAGAAATGTAAGCTTTAAAAAAAGACATTTTCAAATAGCGAGCTCACTCACAACTTAAGGCTGTAGCCTGTAGGCTAACTGTTTTGAGTTCAATATTTTTGAAAATTCCAAACAGTTTTGTAACCTATATCATAACAATAATACCGGTAGGCTAATCAAAACATATGTAGCCCGTTTAAATAGAGTAATACATCATGTCTACTTACTGTCCAGAGCAGGTGCTGCTGGTGGTAGAGAAGGGCCTGGCTGTCCAGTCTCTGTCCGGCCCATGATGAGACACTGCCGGGAGGCGAAGCCTCACCACGCAGCACGTCCATGGTTCTGCCCAGATCCATGTGGTCCTCCCACATGTCGAACACTCTGTCCGGGATGGTGTGGCTCGTCTGTCCGGCGGTGAGGCTCCTCACGTCGGCGCTGGTGGTGGAGGATGTCATGATCTTCTTTGGTGTGCAGATACGAAGCAGAAAGAATGCAGAATGCGCGCACAAGACATTTGGGGGCTTTATGTAGGTAGCGGCCGTGCACCTGTGCGATAGATGTGCCTCTAAAATGATACAATGTTTTTAAATGCTGTCTGGAAAACAATGGGGCAGTCTGGGCATGAGGGGACTTTAAAGGGACATCCTGATTGATGTTGATTGGCGTGAGGTCAGCGGCGGGTCGACCTGTCTGGAATCCATCAAATGTATCTTTTTTGTAATTTGTGCATGCAGCGACAGCCGTGTCGAATCTTCTCATACTTATCCAACGTCAGGTCCAATTTAGGTCAAACAGAACCCCACATTAACATGGATTTGGTCGCGGATCCACATCTGAAATAGGCTACAGACATGTCACATGTCTGTCCATCAGTCACAAACTCAACGGGAATTGCACGTTTACAATTTTCGTCATTTCATATAATAGTAGTTTAGTTTAGGGCCTACATGTTAAGCTAATAGGCAATGCAGCTGCACGAATTCTCCGAATAAAGCCACATTTGTGCATTACAATTTACAATAGATAGAGAATGAATTCAAAGGTTGTGTTGTAGATATCAGAATCAGAATCAATGCGTTTGAAAAATACGAGATGCAACAGTCTGACAACGCGAGACTATAGGTATTCAAACTGTCCAATAGCAGTTTAAACTTTAAAACGACATTAGTTGCGTCACGTGCGTGTGTGTGTGTGTGTGTGTGTGTGTGTGTGTGTGTGCGCGCGCGCGTGTAGCCTATACTGTGTAGCACGATCTGGTTTTTGATGAATTGAACAAGGTGGACCCTCTTGTAAACAAGTGTAATATGCTTTATTGGGTCGTCCACTCACAGTTAACAGTGAGTCTTTATATTGAGTTGTGCTTGAAATGTAGGCTACTGTAATTCTGCAAACTGTTAATAAATGTTTCAATCAATCAATCAATGGTCTGACCCAGAGCCGAACCCTCGCACCTGCTGTGGCCAGGACTGCAGATTGCGGACAGAAAGTGCAACAATTAACAGGACATTTAAACCGCGGGCCCTTTAATCAAGGTCCTTTAATCAACGGTGACAAGGAGCGGGGCGTGCGTGTGAAGATGCACCATGCACGTCTAATTAAGGACCATTTAAACGGGGCTTTCCACTGGAAACCCCCGTTTTTAAAAAGGTCCGCCCTCCTGAAAATATGGTTAGGCTACTTATGCACAGATAGGACCATCATCACACCACTACTATATTGGCAATTTAATTGTTATATAGGCTATTTTCAGAATTTGTCAATTTGACACATTTTACTGGGGTTCAAGAACTCCTGGTGGTCCCAGTTTGAGAACCATTGCACTGACTAGGGGTAACATATCCCGTGTGGTGCCTTCTGGCTGCTGCTGCTACTACTACCTGCCCACTAACACTTCTAATCCTACCACTTGCATTGACTATTTCAATTCACATTGATTGACATTTGAATTGATTGAATAGCCTACTTTAACAGTTTGCAGAAAGAAACCCTGAAATGTATATAGGACTGAAGTGGTTAATGTATGTTTTGTAATCAAAATCTACAAAGTAACTGTAACTAAAGTTGTCAAATAAATGTAGTGGAGTAGAAGAAGTTACAAATAAGTTACTTTAGTACAGTATAGTAAATGTACTTACTTTCCAGCACTGCTTTTATGACAAACAAATCAATTACTAGGCTATTGACCCTGCTATGCTGTGCTGAAAATGGAACAAGGAGCTATTTATTGTGCATTGTATAGATTGACATTATTACAATCCTGATTACTTGGTCACCTGACAACTGCATGTGGCCCTGTATTGAACCGAAGTGAATTGAATTTGTGGAACATAACTTGAATATGAAATAGTGCCTGCATTTATATTTATACCTGAGAGGGAATTAAATATATGGCCAACCCGGTTGCAGTTCTCTTGATTTATTATGACTGCCTGGAAACAATTTGTCTGCATACTTCACCCCACAGTACCACTGGCACTAATTATGGGCCCTTGACGGGCATTCAATATGCTGTCATGAGGAGACAGAATTCTCCTGTCAGACACTCAGTGTTTGACACCCTGTCATCTAATGTATCTTAGACTAAAATATCCAGCAAGATATAAACTGGGGAAACAGTCTTGCCAGAATGTATTGCCAGAGAATACGGTATTCAAGGTTAAAATCCCCATGGCCACAGACCTAGGATCAGATCACACATACTCCAAGCAAAGGGCTAAAGTGCAAAACTGTCTTGGATCAAATTGTAAACTACCGGTATTCAAAATAAGATTAACTATAATACAGACATTAAAGAACTGATTGATACATGTCACATTACTAGATAATAGCACTCTCACAAAGGGACCCACATTCTGACTTGACCATGAGGTAAGGAAATCTATAAAATACCATAATATTCTCCTCTAAAGGTGAATTTTCCCCATGTGCTACTGTATTTTACAGTTTAATATTATATTATAGTATGGGATGTCATTGTGTGGCGTATGTGTACAGCTACTCAACACCTACTGGCCTACCAATGACACCCTTAGTTTGAATAGGGCCCATAATCTATGTTGCACATAAACGCTGTCTGGATAAAGCAGAACATGGATAAAAACGTTTAAAAAAATCAATGAAGCTGAGCAGTCTTGCAGGCAGTTAGTCTTAGTCTGCCCTCTAATGGTTATGCAGCCTTTTTCTGAACCAGGGCTCGCTTGAAAAGCTGGAAAGCGTTCGTGAGAATCGTGACCCACCCATCGGACCACTGTGTTCAGATAGGTGGGCCACGTGCCTTTTCCAGAGTTTTTTCAAAGATCAATCAATCAATTGAATGTCTTTCCGGACTTGGATCAATGGAACTAACATAGTATACTTTAAGTTCCTATTTAAAGGGATAGGCATTTTCACTTTCAAACATGTCATTTTCTACTCAAGCACCGACAGCTTTTAAGTTGCTTGATTCAGTATTTAGATATTCATTCATCAGGCATGCCCCCTTCCTATACAAACAATATAGGGGATACAATCCCATTGTAACTTCAAACTCCGTCATAATAATCATGATAGATTAATCAAAAACACCCATCCTTGGTTCAGTTGACTCATGCTACTGTCCATCTAATACACGAGGGGCGTTTTTCTATTGCATTAGAAAAATAGTAACAACAATAACAACAATAGTAACAACATTACAATTTCCACAGAGGTATACAGTTTTATTTGAGTTTCCAGAGAAAGAAGGCACTAAAACAAACAGAAAAGCCGCATGGAAATAGTGTGGGAGATGTAGCTAGGTTCATTTTAACACGCACCTATGTGTATAAACACCCTATAACAGCACAGGCATACACACACACACACACACACACACACACACACACGGTTTTGTAAATGTACAGTACAGTTAACATTAAACTGGCTCCCAGTGGCCCACCGTAGTTGTGCTGGGCAGCAGGGCTGCACCATATCAAGAAAACACATGTGATTGTTGAATATATATTACCATGACGATATCGCCTCGCGATAAGTAAACAAATACTGGAGTATAGTTTTAATGTTGGTCTGCCCACTTTTGCATGCACACACTGAATAAAGGAAGAAAGAAACAAATGCATTCGTATTTCCATTCCAACATAGTTTAGCTGAAAACATTGCACCAGCTGGCCACAGCCACTATTGAAAATGAATTATAGACCACCAACTCAATACAGTTCCTCACTGCTCTGCTTAAAACATTTTTTTTTAACCTAAACAAAAACAACCTTTACCTGGAGAAAAAAAAATGAAAAAGAAAATACATCTCTTTCTGCGATATGTAAAACTCTTTTGCGATATGTATATTATCGCATTTTGATATTGCAATGACAATACATTTTCCTAATATTGTGCAGCCATGCTGGTAAATTCCCAGTACAACAGTAGAAGACTGTGGTTCTACCGGTCAACTCCCAGTCACCAACAGTACAAAGTAAATATTCAATATATGGTCTATTGAATTGTTGGACAAAAACCTTGTACCTCCATATATCGACTCAGTTGTTTTGTAAGATGAATGCCCTACTTCCTCATACTACAGTGTCACACAAAAGTAGCAAAATATAGCCAATCTTTGCCATTTTAAAATGTTGTTTAAAGTGAAAGTGCTTAACTGTGACTGGATTTTATAAATATTGACAAGATTGAAAAGTATTGACAAGAGCTTGTGACTAAATAATAACTACTTTCGATCCAATATTTTTCCTCACAATAACGGTTTTGAACATACAAGGTTTCCACCCGACAGCGTCGACATACAGTATGAACACCAACAGAAACATAACAATGGAGTCATTTTCACTTCATTAAAACAATGAGGTTTGATTGTAGAGCTGCACTGTCCTTCACACACAGAAGTAAATACTGTGTTTACCATTGAGTCTGCACGTTCATATACATAAATAATAACTTGAGCAGAAATGCTACTAAACGATGAACCATCTCCTTCTGTACAACAAGAGGAGAGAGACTTTGCAGTTTAACAAGTTTAAGTTTAAGAAAGTGGCCCTGTGTCTCTATAGGACAGATAGTGTTATTTTGTCTCCACGTTTGAGCATGTTGATTTGTTTATCAGTGTCTGTGTGCAGGTGCGTGTGTTTGTATGTGTGTGTCTGTGTGTGTGTGTGAGTTACGCTGGGCAATTAACCGAAAATATATCAAAACAGATATTTAGAATCAATAACCTGGTTCTAAATTTGGACTTATAACCCAATAATGTGTAGAATTAGTGACAATAGCTGATCTACATGCTCTTATTGACGCCATTTTAATTGGCTTCTAATGATCGTTCATTAATCGCAATCGAGGCAATTTAGAAATAATCTGGAAACTGATTTGAAATCGCCCAGCCCCAGTGTGTGTGCGTGCGTGTGTTTTTGTGTGTGTATAATTATGGACGACAGCGTGGTTCGGATTGACTCAAAAACTAACTTTTTAAACACATGCAGACCAAAAACAAAACAAAACGTGATTCAGAAAAATAAAATCTGACGCTTAAACGGAACTCGGGAATCATGACAATATTATTTATGTCTGATTCTGTCATTGTCACGATCAACCCAAAAACGCCATGAATTGTAGTGTACAGGGAATTAAACGCACGCACACACTAGAACCCGACCGATTTTCTTTTGAGGGTGTCGGCACAGGGCAAATTAAGCTACTAATATAGACTGAAGTAATTAAAGCGGGTCATGTTTGCATGTCTGGAATTGTAACAGCCGAAATCACAGTATTCCAATATTAACCTGCAGGCCGCATTAAGTGAAGGTGGGGGACATATGTGGCCCCCGGGCCGCCAGTTGCCCATGTATGCTCTAGAGTAAGACTAGAGTCCTTTCCTTTTTCGCTCTACTTAAGTACTAAAATTTGCAGAAATTCTTGCCGTCCCTATTTTGGGAATATCATTGTTGGTGAAGATGTTTAAATTTGATGTCTTAACCCCCCCCCCCCCCCCCCCCCCCCCCCCCCCCACAGCTGACTGATGAGCTTGAAGATCTTCTAACTTTGAACATTTTGAATAAGGCTGAAGTATTTAAATAACATAAATTGTAGTTAAATGTTCACAAATAGAAACTTCAAACAAATCTAAAGTAGAAAATGCTACACTTTTGGACAAAATATCGGTCGAAATGGGATCGTTCTGGCATTGGTCGGGCTCTAAAGCGCGCGCGCACGCACACACACGCACACGCGCACACACACGCGCACACACACACACACACACACACACACACACAATTATTGTACAAATTGTACTATAAAGTAAAATATAGTATAAACACACCCACAGGCTTCTTCAAGGTGACATGGTGAGATGGCGTTTTGATTGGAGGGGTTGATTGGGGTTTCTGGAGGGATGGATGCTTGTGATTGGATATCAGGGCTGTCCGTCAGAGCGAACAGAGTGATCCCATTGGTCACAGCGGGTCTTTGTAGAAGCCCAGCTTGGCCAAGGACATCTCTCTACGCAACTGCATGATCTCCCAGAACATCTGTTCAACTACACACACACACACACACACACACACACACACACACACACACACACACACACACACACACACACACACACACACACACACACACACACACACACACACACACACACACACACACACACACACACACACGCACACACACGCACACACACACACGCACACACACGCACACACAATGGAAGAAGAATGGAAGAACAAGTTATCATCTTCTTGTCCGAGTTGACATCTAGGTTAGACTTTATCGACGGATGCTCTCTGCCTTTAACCATGAAGCTAGAGGCCTTTAGACCAATAGCACTGTCTAAAGTACAACACTTTTCCTCCAATGTCCACCTCCAGCAGAACGTACTAAGCAAAATGACCCAGCAAGCCAAATGACGCCATGACGACGTCCTCCGGTGACTCCGGTGACGTTCAGGACAAGGCCAGATCACAGCCCATATGGGGATGATCTTTACGTAATTTCCAGGACGTCTTCACCAGTTAAAATAATATGGCTTATTCTGGGCTAGATCTGACTAGTTATGATATGACTTAAGTTGATCTGGCCTCGATTGGACTCTCTCTGATTCATCCAGGGACGTCCGTCTTAGTGGGCAGAATCTATGTTCGTTGAAATCAGGTGATATTCTGGGCCAGATCAGACTAGTCTTGGTTTGACTTGATTTGGCCCCAATAGAGACGTCACTAATTCGTCAAGGTCCTGACCGTGCTTGCTGGGGAACAAAACAGTGAGCTTAGTACGTAAGTGGTTTGCACAGAATACACACAGCACCCGCAATATTAATATTAATATTATTTTCCATCATCAGTGTGTGTGTGTGTGTGTGTGTGTGTGTGTGTGTGTGTCTCCGTTTCATCGGAGTGGCCGGAATTGAACAATGTCTGTCCCTGGAACAATGTCTGTCCCTGGAGTGGGCACGGTCTGACTCTGACACTGTGAGGGTCTTTGAGGACATAGTAAGTGACTCCCTCACCCCTGTTGACACCTACGGGTGCCCGACTGCCCGGAGGACCCTGTTGGATCTGTTTCAACATCAGCAACAACAACAACACTGGACTGGACTTAAAGTCCAGGGGAAACGTACCCATGCTGACCACTCGGTTTCCAATTCCCATTCATTTCAGGAACACTGCTCTCAATGAGGACATTATCACCTTTACAGTAAAATGTTACAGATCCTTCCCACCAGACTCAACCTTTTCCTCTGGTTTCCCTCCACCCATGTAACTCATTGTTTGCATCACACCACAGGGCTTGTTAAAAAACCATGTCACACATTCTGAATGGCTGCTATGCCGATAAAGGGCTTTACATAGCACGCCATGACAGAATAGTTGATCTCATAACAATGGACATATCTAAACAGTTTACACTGTCTGTGAGAATGTACAAGCATAGAAGTTGTTGTTGTGAATGAAGAGAACAGATCAGTTTCCATTCTTGAAGTGGCCTGCACCTTTGATTCTAGCTTAGAATCAAAGACATTAAATACCAGCCGCTCCTCCAGACCATCACAGAGCTAGGCGATAGGTAGAATCTACTTTATCTAATTTACATTATTTTTGGCAGCCTACGACAAGCTTCCAACAACAAAGCTGCTAAACGGCTTGCAAAATTCTGTGCAATCTCTTTTACTATCGGTAGCCGCCAAATATGGCAAAGACGCTGTTCCTTGTACGCATGAAGGGTGTGTGGGTATTTGTTCAACATTTGCTGACGGCATTTTGTACAATATTTGTGTCCTTGTATTGTATCTATTATGTGGACATAAATACATTATTGTGTGTGTGTGTGTGTGTGTGTGTGTGTGTGTGTGTGTGTGTCTTACCATCTTGTTGTTTGACCAACCCTTGGTGAATGTAGCGAACATAGGTGAAGAAATTACACACAGACGTAATCTGACACACACACAGAGAGAGAGAGAGAATTAAGTACATCATTCTAATCAAAATGAATAACTTACTACCATGTGTTAAACTGTCTTTATTTTATTACACCTATGCAGTCGATCAGAGCTAAAATGATATAAGTGTACAAGTATGCTGTATCATTACATACTAGTATATGTCACTATGTGGGTAGGGCTGTCACAATTACACATTTGTTGCAATTAACAATGTAATTGTGTTTTAGGCATTGAACATTATATGAATAAAAATAAAAACATAATTTCCTTTTGGCATTTTAGGCTTCGTAATACAGAATTGCACAGGTGCAGATATGACAATAACTTAAATATACAATAACATATTTAATGATTTTATACTTTCAAAAAATGTTGAAATAGCTGATCTGCAAGCTTACAACTCATCATGAAGTGACACATTGCAAGATGTGTCACATCTGCTATTGCTGATATTGTTTGAACATAAATTTTCAACATGGAAACGGTTATAATTATCGATTATCTCAAATAATTGGCATTAGGTGATTATGTGGTAATTGTGAAAGGCCTATAAATGTGGTGTGTGTGTGTGTGTGTGTGTGTGTGTGTGTGTGTGTGTGTGTGTGTGTGTGCGTGTGTGTACTTACTCTATATCTACAGTAGGGGGAGACATAGTAATAGTTGGATGAATCTCCGAACTTGATTCTGTGCTTACAGGTTTTAGTTTGTCCACTCAGAGCGCACTTCCTGTTTGACAGAAAAGAGTATAATCTTTAATCTTAAAATATGTATGAGTTTAATCACCAATATTATTGAACTAATTACCGTAAATACAAATTACTGTGAGATGAAATCAGTGGTTCTCACCCTTTTCAGGCCCAGCCCCCCAAAATAATCATATCTTATTTGAACTAGGGACTGGGTCTATAACGTCCTAGGACTCAGATCTACAATGCTCTCTACAACATTGGTTCCCAACCTTTTTAGTACCACCTCAGGAAAAGGCTCTTATAAAATACAGTATACCTGCCCTTTTTGTTCCATTCCTAAGCCAATAATGATACTCTGAGAAACTCTGTCTAATCACTAATCAGCACAACTGATGATATGTCTTCTTTACGGCTAGGTGTGCTGTCATGCCCATTTCAGCACGGCTGGATAACCTAATTCAACCAGTTGCTTGGTCAGAAGAACTACCTGTAGTAATAATAACTATTTCATTGCACGTTTGTCTTTATTCTCCTTTTTTTGGGCGACTCCTCTGTGTACCACTGACCAGAGGAAGGCTCAAGTACTAGTACCAGTGATTGGGAACCTCTGCTCTAGAAAACTGACCTACATAGTTCTAGAACAGTGATTCTCAACTCTGAGAGCGTACAAATGAGGCATTTTTACAATGAAAAAAACATGTATATTTTGTTTTCTAGAGGTGTTACAGACCGGATTAACACTTCAAGGACCCCCAGCCGCAGGTTGAGAAACAGTGTTCTAGAATCAATTCTAGACAGAACACACCCACAGTTTAACAGCATTGGTGAGGTTGCCATGGGGGGAAAAAGTTGCAGGTAATTCCACAACAAATCTGTAGCATGTTTTGAAGGAAAGGAAGCGAGGAAAGAAGGGAAGGTGAAGGGAAGGTCTAGTAGCAGATGTCAGATAGGAAAGGAATAGGAGCAGTTAAGGAAGGAGGAGCATAAGGAAAGAGGCAAAGGGATATAGGAGGGAAAGGAAGGAAAAGGGATGGAAGAAGGGTTGATACAAAACTATAAGTAATGAAGGAAGAACGTGAGGATGTTAAGGAGAAAAGAAAGGAATGAGGGGATGGATTAAGTGATGAAACGATTTCCAAAGTGATCAAATTATTTATTTAAAGGTATATTCAGTGATTTCACTCAAAAAACCTTAGGTTTCGTTTTTGGCTGTGGGACCCAGCCTTTCGTCCAATCAGGATAGAGTGTCAAAAACAAAACCTAAGGTTTTTTGACCCCCAGGGGTTAACTGGGGACAGGGAGGAACTCCTTATATGGTCAGCACACTCTATAGTAGGGAGGATTATCACAACAAAACAAAAATATAAGTGATATTTGAATTAAGTGAAATCACTGAATATACCTTTAAGTAGGCCTACCATTTCACGATATTGTTTACTAATGAATTACATTGTTTCTGTACTTTGGTGTTTAAACTTTTAGCATTCCTACTTCATCTAGTGTTAACTCTAAACAACTATCCTCTCTCTCTCTCAATTCAATGCAATTTAAATGAAGGTGAAGTAAAACAAAAATGCACTAAAACGCGGCGAGTCGGAAAGCTGGCGAGTTCTCCGGATACCAATTGTATTACCGTAGTAAAATCGCTAGTTTTAAAGTATTCTTTTTTCAATTATCATGCTATGCGTTTCGTGAATTATGCTCCCATAATTTTAGCACGTTTCTAGGGCTTCAGCTTTTTTTGCTTTTCGGAACCAAGATGGAACACCCGGAAAAACTGACTTCATAACGGGTCTATAGAAACCAATGGGTCACTATTATCCTCATCCATATTCTTTTGTCTATGAGTGAAGCAGAGATGGAGAGAGAGAGAGAGAGAGAGAAAGGATAGACGACTTACGTGACAAGCTCAGCCCATCGAGCACTGGAGGAACGGAGAAATGGGAGGGAGGGAAGGAAGAAAGAAAAAGAAAGACAGCCGGTGATGGAGAGATGACCATGAACGAGTGAAGCCAGGAGGACAAAAACATCTGAGGGGACAGGGAAGAAAGAGACAGACAGAGAGAGGAGAGCGACAGTATACTGTGTGTGTGTGTGTGTGTGTGTGTGTGTGTGTGTGTGTGTGTGTGTGTTATCTCATCATACCTCAGTGCATCGATTATGAAAATAGAAAGTACCAGCACAGTACCACCCCCGCGGCCACTTGACGCACTAGGCGTATGCCCTGTGGGCCGACCAATCGGCTGTCTGCGTGCCGGTTGTGGGGGAGGCAGTCTGGGGCGATTTGTTTGACCCAGTCGAGCTCTGCCCGCAACTAAGGACTAAGTAATCTCCTTATTCAGTAATACAGCATTAAAACAGAGCTCTGAGGAAAATTAGACTCTGTGTGTGTGTGTGTGTGTGTGTGTGTGTGTGTGTGTGCACAATGCGTGTGTGTGTGCGTACGTGTGTGTGTTGTATGGACATACTTTGGTCCTCCACACTCCACAGCCGAAGCCTTAACGACCGGTAGGGGCTGGAATCCAACTGGCTCAACACTCAATGTGTTCCGCTCTACAGCTTCTAGTATGATTGACCCCAACTACACACACACACACACACACACACACACACAGGAGGGAATAAAGCAGAATATTTGAGTGATTTCTTGTCTCGGAAATAGCCGATTTTCAAGATCACATTTGCATTGTAAGCTTTTTCGTCAAGCGATTATTTTATTGATTATATTTTGTAAGCGATTACACTGATTTATTGTTGCATCCATACTGCAAACACCAATTGTTTGTTGTAACGCTCATCAAGCGCACACACACACATACACACACACACACCTCTGTCTTGCTGAAGGTGAGACAGGGGGAAATGTCCTCTCTGTAGATTCTGTCCAGGAAAGGACAACTTCTGTCCATTGTCGGGTCCTCCTTCCACAGTTTGAACTCACAGAACAACTGACTGTCTACCTGCACAGAGCAGGAGACAGACAGACAGACAGACAGACAGACAATACAGATCAAGTGAGTGGTGGCATTTAACACTAATTACGGTATGCTAATGACGTGTATACACATCTTTAGAATCAAAACCACGGGGTGCCTTGGATGCGAGGCATCTTTAGGTCTTTTTTATTGATATCAAACCATATTATAAAATTCTTCTTTTTTTTCTCTTTTTCTTTCCTTCTTCCTAGGCCGGTTTCGCGCTTGCGCACTGCCGCTCACTTTCTTGTTTACGGGCCGACAAAGGTTGCTCAGAACTCTAAATCTACGGCGCTCTCCATGGTTTTGATCATAACGGCGATCGATGTTCATTTCTGACTTCAGCAAGCACCTCGTTTGGAATATTAATGCTTCTAGAGCGACATAAGAAGAGGTAGAGTGAGGTACTAAAGGAAATGTATGCCTCCTGGTTTTGGGGGGTAATGAAAATTGGGGCTTGTCAGAGTAAAATCTGCCTCATCTGCGTGGCGCTCTAGCGCCTTTATTATGAAAAATTGTTTCAGCTTATACTGCGCTTCATGCCAACTCAGCAGACCTCTACAGATATCAGTTAGCAATGGATAGATGTTGTTATGCCAGATGTTTGGTACAAGAAGATGTTTGTTGATTCCTCCCCACGTTCTACCCGTTCACCTGTCAGGAGCCCCCACTGGGAGGATGCAGAGCCTTCGTCCTACTCCTCCTGCCCACCAATCCCTGCTGACAGGTGCTACCCACCAGCCAGTAAGAGTACGTGCAGTGACAAATATCGCCATCACTGACAGCCCTGACTTCGTGCCACGCTTCACTGCGAGCTTCTGATATTTTTGAACATTCTTGAAATTGTGAGAACTACTGATTTGTAGAATCGGTCTCAGGTCTTAATGGGGTTAAATGCCATCAATTTAGTCATCTTGGCATTGAGCTCAAGGCAGATCTGTGATGTGATGTGTGACTGTGTGTGTGTGTGTGCGTGCGTGCGTGCGTCGTACCTCTCTACAGTCTCGTACTATGGGCTCCGTGGCGGAGGGGTCTGGCTGTGAACCCGCTACAGCCGACGATGTGCTTTTGTTCCGGCCGTGGCCTTTCCTGAACGGGGCCTTCATGACGGCTCCCCCTGGTGGTAGCTCGGACACAGGAGAGCCAGGCGAGGACAGCACCAACGTCTTCAGTGCCGTCACCTCCGCCTGGAGGACGTCGATCTGATGGACAAGACAGACAAGAAAAAGACAGTTTTAAAATGTTAGGAACAGACTAGTGGAGAAGAGATCCACTATAAGTAAACAAGTTATTTTACACTTGGTTGCATGCTGAAAATAGCCGATCTACAAGCTCACAACGGCTATTTTCAGCAAGCTTAAAATCAGCCATTACGACGGCATGAAGGCCCGCAAAAATGCATTTTTGTCGACCAAAAGAATCAACTGTAGATTTAGTCGACTAAAATCGCATGACATTTAGTCGACTAAAACTTGACTAACACTAAAGCATTTCAGGTGTCAGATGACTCAAACAAAAATCAAAACTTGCTGCCAAAATCAACACTGGTTCTTCTGTGGAATCTTCTTCCGGCAAAAATCACCTCAGCTGATCAACTGTTTCCCTCTGGTTCCTCGGTCACTCCAGCCACCTGCATGTCCTCTCTCACCTGCACCCAGAAACCTCCTCTTTGGGCCTGGGCCGTGGCTCAGCGGTCCAGGCACCTTGGCCGGTAGCCCAAGTCTGGCAGTGTGCCGTGGGTTCGACTCCCAATCCCGACGGCCTTTACTGCATGACACACCCCCACCCCCCCCACAACCCCCCATCAAAAAAAAAGAAACCTACTCTTTGGCCTTCCTCTTCTCCTCTTGCCTGGCAGCTCCAACTTCAGCATCCTTCTCCCAGTGTAGCCCTGCTCATCCATCCTCTGCACGTGTCCAACAGGAATCTCAACCTTGGTTTTATCCCCCAAAACCTTCTAACCTGGCCTGATCCACTAGTCTAACGCAGTGGTTTTCAACCTTTTCCACGTGAAGGCTCTTAATTAATTCTGCATTTGAGCCCCGGACTACCATTTCATGAGATTCAGCCTCACCGTTATTGTTGGATAGAATTCTGTCCAAATTCCATGCTGCATTGATGTGGTACCGGTCAATCATTTGACATTCTCTATTTGTGGAGACTTCTTGTAAAATTAACCATTGCAGACATTTAACAATAATGTAACTCTTGAGAGCGTAAAATGAAACCAAATGGACCCATTTTTTGATCCCGTCACTCCTAATGAGCATCGTGGCATCCTCAATTCTGCCTCCTGTCTCTCCATCAGTGCCAATGTTTCCAAGCCGCGGCTTGTAGAACTACCAATACTGTCAACGGTTTGTTGTTCTGTGGAATGATTGGTCCTATAGGGACGGTAAGAAAACCCTCCGCGGCAGACAACGCCATGATACACATCTATACTCGTTGCATGCTGTTGTGTGTGCTATAATGTTTTCTACTGTGCTATAATGTTTTCACATACAGTACATATTTTAGGCACTTTTGAGATAAAAACAAATATACATTTTATTTTGGCCTCTATCGTTAGGTCCATATTATGACCACGGATATGCTCTAAAAGCGTGAAAAACATATTTTTCATTTCATCACGTCTTTAAGCCCAATTTCATACCTTTTGCCGCACAATGGTGTTGTGCAAACATTTTGAAAACAGCTGATCTACAAGAAAACCGCCTGCGGCGAATGTATTGATAAGAAAGGCTGGATCAATGCAAGTAATGTGAAAAATGTCATCATACTCAGGTGTATCGATTATTTAGCACAGCACTGCAGTGGAGTGATTTGTAGTGTGTGTGTGTCACCTTTCCCTGTGCTTCATTAAGTATTTTCTCAGCGTTGGCCTGTTTCACGTTTGCCTCTCTGACCATCTTATGCGCTTCCTGTAACACACACACACACACACACACACACACACACACACACACACAACACAACACAACACAGTAAGCACCGAAGCAATACACAGATAAAGTACACAGCACGGGCACACACACACCGGGTTAGGGTTAGCAGCACACACCAAAGAGAAATACACAGCACACAGTACTCAGATACAGCACACACCAAAGGAATGCCTCATGGACGGATGAGTGTTAAAGAGCACCAACTCAACGAGTACCTTACAAAAGCGATGACGTATCGCTCTCAACTACCTCCTCTAATATAACAAAATATATTATGTTTGATCATAATATGAAGAGACATATACACGTCTTTTCTAATCAAACCACGGGGTGCCTATGGCGTGTATAGGTCCTTTTTAATGATATCAAACAGGAACGCTGAAATCTAAAAAAATATATTTTTTATTTTTAGACATGTCGTTCACTTCCTTGTTTACGGACTGTCGCTTTACTCTAAAGTCTAAATCTACGGCGCTCTCCATGGTTTGGATTAAGACGGCAATGTTCCGTCTTAATTTCTGACATAACCTAGCATCTCATTTGGAATATAAACGCTTCTAGAGAGACTTTACATGTGACAGCACAAGGTAGTAACGGAAGATTATGCCTCCCGGTTTTGGGGGGTAATGGAAGGCTTTTCAGAGCAAAATCTGCCTCATCTGCTCGGCACTATAGCGCCATTATCTTTTGAAAGATCCCGGCGCGTTCAAGGTTGTCTTGTCTGTTTTTGTAAAGGGGGACAACAGTGACACCACATACCACTTTTGGAGCTCAGCCCGCTGTTTAAAGGCATTTAATGTCCACTGAGAACTCCTTTTGCGCAGTGTTGCCAGATCTGCTTATTATAAGCAAATATCCTACACATATAGGCCTATTATATACTGTATAGGTTTAAAGTGTTCGTGTAACGTATTTGCTATTTTGGTATCTTGTTCTTAAACCACCAGGAGCTCTGAAAGCAATGCTAGGGCGATGGGCAGTGGTGTTTTGGTCATATACGGGACACCACGGCGTTCCAGTAGTAATTTATCACCATTTTGGGGTCCATTACATGAATATTTATTTGTAACTGGTTGAAATAATTAAAACATTTGGAAGTAAGCCCAAAAAACAACACCAAGAAAACCCCAACCCACAACTACCAATATTTTATAAGCGAGCGAGTAACGTTAAGTTGAGGTCTAAGGGGTCCGTGACCTAATGTAAGTAGTAGTAGTGAGAAGTAAGTAGTAGTATTAGTAGTAGTATTAGTAGTAGCAGGAGCAGCAGTAGTACCTGGAACAGTGATGCGGTCAAGTCTTCTAACTCCTGCTCTAGCTGGACTCTGACTTTAGACAGTTTCTCACACTCCTCATCCTTCAATAATAACTCCTTAGAGCACACACGCACAGTCACGCACACACACACACACACGTCCGTACACACACACACGCACAGTCGCACACACACACACGTCCACACGCACACGCGCACACACACACACACACACACACACACACACACACACACACACACACACACACACACACACACACACACACACACACACACGCACGCACATACAGTAGAAGCATGGACATACAGTATGCACAATGGGGGAAAAAAACAGAAACAGAAAATATAAATAAATTCAAGGTGACGAAATAAAATCATAGAAATTAAACATGACACGTTCTGGAGACAAAAAAAGCCAACGATATGACCATCAAACCAATCATGGTTTTGGACTGTTAGTTTCTTTTTATACCTATATTAGGATGGTTTTATTCAAGATGAAATTGTAAATGGACTGCGTTTTGTGGGTGGGTAAACGAATTGTATCCTCCACACTGCCTTTTTAACCATCACCTGGTCCTGATCTGACTGTGATCTAACCCCTCCTGTCTGCTTGACTTCATCCAACATATCCAATTCATTCTTTCTTTCCCATGTCCGTATATATATACGGACCCCGACGCTAGGGGACGTCATATCCCAGGTCCGTATATATATACGGACCCCAATGTATACTCCGTCTATATAATGGTTGAGTCCCACGGCGGCTTTTTTTTTTTTTTTTTTTTTTTTATCCCACGATTTTGTAACCCATTTTCACCCCTGTGTCAATCATCTAATGTGATCCTGGGCTCTACACACCCTCCGCCAACCTGGGGAGAGCAACGGACTTAACTCATGCTTCCTTCATGCTTGAGTGTCCAAGTTGCTCCTTTACACCTGACAGGGGGGAGTTTCCCTGGTTGGACGTAGCGCGTGGAAGGAACACGTTATTCCAACCAGTTCCTTTCCCCTCCATCAGGCGCCCCGGCTGGCCAGGGGGAGGCAGTTTAGAGACCAGGATTACTGCATGTTTTTGTGAGGGTACCTACCCTAGGGGACACGGGGAGAACATGCAAACTCCACACAGAAAGGCCCTTTCGCCAACCCCGCCTTCGGGTATGGGCACTGATGACGCGGAGGAGGAAACACGCCGCCAGCACCCACAGCACCCCGAGCGGGAATCAAACCCAGGACCTTCTAGCTGTGAGGCGACAGCACTACCAACTGTGCCACCGTGCCCCTGACCCACGGCGGCTTTTAACATTGGACCGTTGCTATGGCAACGGGGGGGGGCAAACTCCGACTTTTAAAGTGAACGAGTATGGTGGCACCTGGAACTGGGATTTATGGTAACAGCTAGCCACAATAAATGAGTTAATTAGACCAATAAATGTATGCGCAAAATAAATCACATGGAAGCGACTGGCAAATCAGAAATCTGACACTGGTCTAAGACGGTATCGACGGTATGTCACTATTTTAATGTCCGCACATATTTGTATTCCGTTGTTGTTGCTTGTGGGTTTTTATGTAAAAAAAACCCCAAATAAAGTGCTGATCATAAAAAATATTCTTTCTTCTTTATTCTTTCAAAGTAAACATTTGAAGACCACTGAAATGCACATTTCAGACTTTCTCATACATTTTAAGGTCTTCATTCATTTATTTTATATATTTTATGACAGACAACTTGGCCTGCTGTAATATACGATAGCATAGATGAAATAAATAGTTGTATACCAGAAATATAGATGTAATAAAATGCTCTAATAAGTTACTTATAACACAATATTATTATGGCGTCTGTGGCCCTAATACAATTGGAATGACCTGCAAACGACATTGAAACTGACTACATTGGTATTTGGTAACATTGAGTCGTTGGTGAGCCTTGGTGAGAATACAGACCTCCAAAATATGTAACTGTTTTTAGATCGTTTTGAAATTTGTCTTAGCTTGATGTATATCTTTTATTTTTATTTTCCTGATCTGTATTGTGATGTTTTTTGTTTCGTGTCTCTTCCAGTGTCTCGACAACACTGGAAATGAGTTTGATTACTCAGTATAATTTCGAGATTAAACAAAACTTGAATGAATTATCTCATAGTACTGTAATGTAATGTATAAACAGCAGCATTATTATGCATGATAAATCATATATTATCATAACGATTATAATGAAAAGAATAAAAATAATATGTAAATGTCAAAATAAATGACAAAAGAAATCATATTAAATAAGAAATAATATGAAATTGAACATAAAAACAGAAAATAATGTTAACATTGCTTAATGGGTATATAGTGATTATCCATAGAAGAAACACACTCACACACGCACACACTCACAAAAGTGCAAACACGCATATTTGTCTGGAGGCTCACTGCTACTAGGTGGTGCAGTGTGTGTGTGTGTGTGTGTGTGTGTGTGTGTGTGTGTGTGTGTGTGTGTGTGTGTGTGTGTGAGAGAGTGTGTGTGAGAGAGTGTGTGTGCGTGCGTATACTGCATACAAAAAAATAATAATCCCACAACAAAAAACTAATTTGAGCCACAGACATTGTGTAAGGACAATTTTCCTGGTCCTCGCGTTTCAATATATTTTTAGACCACCACCCGTGGTGGTTCCTGTCTCACCCATTTGTTGCTGTCTCTTGGTTGGACAAAATGTCTCTCCAATCCACTACCCATTAGTGTCTTAACAGGGATGAGGAGACCATTATTATGAATAGCTAACGCTAGCTGGCATTAGTGCAGGTTGGCTTACCTCCACACAATTAATTAGACAGCAAGATTATCCACAATTATATCTTTCAACACCCCAAAGGATCTCCCTCTCCTGCACTGTGACACTCTGATGCACTGTTTACATAACTTTGTCCTTCTTCTTTGTAGACGGACGCTAACTCAGCTCAGCGTGAATGGCGCTTAACTCAGGCTTTGGGGTTAAAAATGTCAAAACCATAAAAGCTAAAAACGGCTAAACATTTTGATGCCATCAAGCGTAGTAGTAGTAACGTGTGTGCGTGCGTGTGTGTTACCCTCTGGGCCTTCTCCAGCTCCTCCCTCAGTCTCTCGTATCCTCTCTCCTTGACCTCCATGACTGAGGGACTCCTCAGATGAGACAAGCTGTCCATCAAACCACCTAGCTCCTCCCGCTCCTCTCCAGGCAGGAGATTGGCCCCGCCCTCTGCTGCCGCAAGCTCCTCTTCCAGCCCGGGGACACTGTTGGGGAGTGGGCGTGGGAAATAAGAGCGGGAACAACACCTTTTCCAACCATTTAAACCCTAGTATAATATAATCAGGGTGGTGCGCAGGTGCGCTCAAAATACATTTTGTGTGGCAGATCAAACAAAATGAAGCGCTCTTGCGTACCAACATTTACATTTACTAGCTACAAATGTCCATCTACGTCCTGTAAGCAATACAACTAGAAGCTATAAAACTAGAAGAGGAAGTCTGTTTTGGTTGTAAGTAACCAAGCTGTCATGACAGTGGCTGAAATGAAAGATGATGCCGCTGCCGTTCAGAGTGCTAGTAAGTAAACAAGGACCCACGTGGATTAAACACAAGCTTATACAGTATATGATATGAAAATCGGTGACTTAAAACAATGTACACACTTTGGAATTACGTTAAACATGGAACCGCAGCATTAGGTGAGTAGTTCATTGTATCTGTGTTAAAGCACCTCAGTGCCGCTGTAACGATGTAGAGTTCATGTGCAATCTCTTCCTGCTAAAGTAAATGCCGTGCGCACCAAGCAACATGTCCAGGTGCTCTCTCCGTTTTGTTCTTTCCATTCTCCTAGCTCACCTTCCATTGTGTCGTGGGGTGGAGTAGACGGGTTGTGTGGGCAGCTGGTCAGCTCTCAGCGTGGTGTGGGGGGATGGCGGGGGGCCGCCCAGGGAAGAGGTGCGGTACAGCGCGGTGGGGGGTGCGGTCTGACGGGTGGGGGGGCGATGGTCTGCTTGGTTCTGGTAGATAAAATCACACGGGTAAACAATGATCAATTTCCAGATTTCAGTTCATTCCTTTACGAACAATAGGTCATTAAGTCAGGGGTTCCCAAAGTCGGTCGATGGGGTCACGAAATTGGGTCGTCAAAAATATGACAAAAATAAATGAATGAATAAACAGAATGAATGAGTGAAATACAATGTAAAAATGATTACAAATACATGTTAACCATAATTGTTACAAACCCCCTACATAGCCCAGCCTAGGCTTAATACATTTGCGGACAAAATGCTCACCAAATGTTTATATGACACTTTTGTTTTTGGTCACAAGGCTTAGGCTTGAGTGGCAAAGTGAGTAGGAAAGTGAGTTTAACGTTGTTTAATGCAATCAGATAGGACTTTTTTGTGTGGATGTATGGGCTGTCAAGGCCAGAAAGTAGGTTTTTGCCACTCAGTAGGCGTTCCTGCATAACTTCCAGGTATGATGATGTCACGTGCATACCCTCTATAGGTCAGGTGTGGTAGTTAGATGGTAGTTTACCTGTAGGTCAGGTGTGGTAATTAGGTGGTAGTTTACCTGTAGGTCAGGTGGTAGTTTACCTGTAGGTCAGGTGTGGTAGTTATATGGTAGTTTACCTGTAGGTCAGGTGTGGTAATTAGGTGGTAGTTTACCTGTAGGTCAGGTGGTAGTTTACCTGTAGGTCAGGTGTGGTAGTTAGGTGGTAGTTTACCTGTAGGTCAGGTGGTAGTTTACCTGTAGGTCAGGTGGTAGTTAGGTGGTAGTAGGTCAGGTGGTAGTTTACCTGTAGGTTAGGTGGTAGTTAGGTGGTAGTAGGTCAGGTGGTAGTTTACCTGTAGGTTAGGTGGTAGTTTACCTGTAGGTCAGGTGGTAGTTAGGTGGTAGTAGGTCAGGTGGTAGTTTACCTGTAGGTTAGGTGGTAGTTTACCTGTAGGTCAGGTGGTAGTTAGGTGGTAGTTTACCTGTAGGTTAGGTGGTAGTTTACCTGTAGGTCAGGTGGTAGTTAGGTGGTAGTTTACCTGTAGGTCAGGTGGTAGTTAGGTGGTAGTTTACCTGTAGGTCAGGTGGTAGTTAGGTGGTAGTTTACCTGTAGGTCAGGTGGTAGTTAGGTGGTAGTTTACCTGTAGGTCAGGTGGTAGTTTACCTGTAGGTCAGGTGGTAGTTAGGTGGTAGTTTACCTGTAGGTTAGGTGGTAGTTTACCTGTAGGTCAGGTGGTAGTTAGGTGGTAGTTTACCTGTAGGTCAGGTGGTAGTTAGGTGGTAGTTTACCTGTAGGTCAGGTGGTAGTTTACCTGTAGGTCAGGTGGTAGTTAGGTGGTAGTTTACCTGTAGGTCAGGTGGTAGTTAGGTGGTAGTAGGTCAGGTGGTAGTTTACCTGTAGGTCAGGTGGTAGTTAGGTGGTAGTAGGTCAGGTGGTAGTTAGGTGGTAGTTTACCTGTAGGTCAGGTGGTAGTTAGGTGGTAGTAGGTCAGGTGGTAGTTTACCTGTAGGTCAGGTGGTAGTTAGGTGGTAGTTTACCTGTAGGTCAGGTGGTAGTTAGGTGGTAGTTTACCTGTAGGTTAGGTGGTAGTTTACCTGTAGGTTAGGTGGTAGTTTACCTGTAGGTTAGGTGGTAGTTTACCTGTAGGTCAGGGGTAGTGGGTGAAGCCAGGTTCACTTCATGGAATCCTTCCAGAGGTTCAGTACTCTGACTGCTGTTAGCCATAGCAGATGTAGTAGATCATCATATACTCTGCATAGACGCAGAAAATGTCATTATCATTGTAATAATCATACTAATAAATATAAAATATTGTAAACTATTCTGCAAAATGACATTTTAATGATATGGTATTGAAATCTTATGTCCATTTAGCATTGGAAAAGCATGGGGAGGACTATCAAGTGAAAATGAAAGTATATTGCTATTAAAGTAGCTATAAGCAATAATGTCAACAATTTGACCTTTTTTCTTGGTATTCAGACACAGCCAGCAATGCGTAAAACGCTCCCAAAAACACTCTGTGACACATCTAGGGGCCACAATCTGCATTAAAAAAAATCAAAAAAGCCTGCAGAAATGACTAACCAATCAGGAAGTAGACCGTAAAATCGACCAATGACAAAGCTTCTAGGAAAAACTTTGAATGCAGATTGTGGCCCCTAGATAGACTATATATTTTTGTGAGCGGCTTACCCTTTGCTGGCTGTCTGAATATAAAAAAAGAAAAGGAAATACTGACAAAATATTGCTTATAGCAGCTTTAATGTTAGTTTGTTTTGTAGGTGTTGGCACCATGTCATGTAATAATAATAGTTAACATTATCAACAAAACAATTGACAAACAGAGTGGGCATCATGTAGCAGTTTAATATAACTGACCATGGTTGTGGCTGATCCAGGTACACACCAGTCTGACAAGCAGTCAGCAAGACCACTCACATCTGAGTGAGAGTGAGAGAGAGAGAAATTTCACTTTTCAGTCACGGTTAGCTTGTGTGTGTGTGTGTGTGTGTGTGTGTGTGTGTGTTGTGCATTGTGCAAAAAACACAGATGGTCAGGTAGTACAGAAACCACAGACTCACAATAATCCCTCTCTCAAAGTGCTTTATCCACAAATATCTGATCTACAAGCTCCAATGCATCATCTGTGGGGGCTGGTTTTAAGGGGGGGGGGGTGGGGGTAACCACTTGAACCCCCAAGATCTACAAGTTTGCTTGAAGACCCCCACTGTTGTAATCTAGGATCAGATCACTGTTCTACTGTTGCACTGTACATCTGTGTTCAACAGAGTCAGATGACTGTCAGCATCCCACCTGTCAGCTACTTCACCCAACCAATCAATGCCCTCCCTGTCTGTCTGTCTCCATGGAGACCCGAGGTAATCCTACACCCGAGGGATTGTGGGTAGGGATCGGGTTACATCCAGCAGCCTCCATGAAGCCTTGTTCCCTAATTTAACTAAACCGTTTCAATGCCTCCTGTGGTGATCCGGAGATATTCAAGGTCTTATATTAGAACGTTGCAGCAGCACAGCAGCCATAAGATATGCAAAAGTATTACGATGATGATGATGATCATCATCATCATCATCATCACCATGATTAAGGCCTTGGCCATTGAACGGTCTTGGTCATTGACAATGGCTCTCAGACCCTCTTCAACTTTATCTTGATCTTCATATAATTGGTCCTCCTCACTAAATTAAAAAGTCCCTCCCCAACCCGTCTTTGTCCAATAGGCACGTTAGGAGCGAGGAGACAGGACAAGCTGTCCTTCTCCCCCATTGAGATTCATGTTAAATGACAGGATTTCTCCATATAAATAATCAATCATTTCGGTAGCAAAGCCTTTAAAAAAAAGAACAAACACCCGCACAGTCGCACACTGTCTTCAAATGCACTTTAATAGGGAAACAGCAACATTTCGGCCTATGTGGCCTTCATCAGGCTATCTTTGTAGCAAAACCTTCAAAATGTCTTCTAAATCTAGTCAACCAGGCCTGCAGTAGGCTATGCACTGGACAAATGTGCATGACACTAGAAATACGAGAAAATGACAGAGGGAGAAACGACTTTTAACGACCACCCGACCGGAGTTTTCAAGTTGCACGGTAAGACTACGGTCATTAGTATTATTGCCACCTGGGTGGGTCAGTCGTGTAACTTTCTCGGCGTTAAGCTGTGTACAGTATGTGTTCAACAACACAGCCAAACAAAATAACACTGACAGCTATGAGGTGTCGAAAGCTTGACCTGCATAGCAACAGTTGCTAAACTATTTGGATTGGCATTGGACAATCGCTTTTTGGGGTGAGATTTAGCAAAGGGCTAATTCTCATTATAAGATTAAGATGGGACCAATTCTGTCTACTCACTCTTATTGGTGGTCAATGGACAGTTCAGAAACCTGCCTACCAGTGACATCATCAATGGGGATTCCAAGCTAATAGAAGCCACATCCTTCCTGGAAAGTTAGCATGCTGCACCTGCTGCACTGCGCTGCACCCGCTTCGTATGTTATCACGCCTTAATCAAGAGAATGTTTGTTATCAGCACCGTAGAAATACCCCCAGTATGTGATAATCAACATACTGGGGGCCCAGGCCGTAGCGTAACGGTCTGGGCACCGGACTGGTGATCCAGTCGCGGTGTGCCGCGGGTTCGACTCCCGGACCCGACACGGCCTTTACCGCATGTCATCCCCCATCTCTCTCCCGTTTCCTGTCAGCCTACTTTCTATCCAAAAAAAATAATCAATAAAGGCGTAAGCCGCAAAAAAATATCTTAAAAAAAAAAAAAACATACTAGGAAATCCGGGAGTGAAACTATGGGAGCGTTTGCTTTTTGTGTCAATGACGGAGGTGCGCTGTCTCTGGTGGCCTTGAGCCACGCGAGGCACCGCCGAGCGAGGCGCCAGCTGAGCAAGTCCCCGTGCCAGAGACGACTCTGGTGACGGCTCTGGTCGGCCACCAGAGCCGACCAGCGCCGTCCGAGTTACATCCAGATAGGCAGAGAATAGTAAATATTAGTAGCCCCTAGTTTCCATGCCCCGACAAATTGCGACAATAGAGTTGGAAATGACACGTTCAGCAGGGGGAGTCCTTGACCAGGCTATGTCTGCACCACCCTGCATGCGTGCAGTCCGGGTGAACACAGCCACGATGTCTAGTATGCCAGTATGGCTGGCCATATTGGCCATATTCCAACATCCTGATAACGGTTGATTTCGTATATTTAATGCAGTGATAACGGACATGCTATAATAGAAGCCATTTTTCTTGCATTATGAAAATAAAAAACAAAACAAAAACTATTTTACAAAAAAAATTGAAATCTTGTTTGAAATGACCAAACGTGCCTATACTGATGATGTCACTGGTAGACAGGTTTCTTAACGGTCCACAGCCGTATACAGAAACGGTGCCATTGTACACTGAGCATTAGTAAGGACGAATGATAATGAAGACGAGGCTGAAAAAGGGTGACGTGCTCCTTTAAGACGGTCTAATAACCTGGTGTGAGGCTTCAGGGAGGATCAGTTCCACAGGCTGCTGGCCGTGCCTCCAACGTCTGGAGGACCGTTATTATAGTAGTTGTTATTCACCTGTGTGTGTGTGTGTGTGTGTGTGTGTGTGTGTGTGTGTGTGTGTGTGTGTGTGTGTGTGTGCGTGTGTGTGTGTGTGCGCCAACAACACAGATGGTCACCCACAATAACCTACCTCCACCCCCCCCCCCCACCCTCCACACCACACACACACCTCACCTCTCTCTCTCTCTCAAATAGCAGACAGAATCCTATGCATCGCAATGCGGCACATTGTGAGCTTGTAGATCTGCTATTTTTGGCATAGAGATTTGGAGTAGACGGAAAAAAGCACTCCCCAATACTCAGAGAAGGCCCCACCCTCAAAACTGCTATCAAATGTTTAAAACCGACCTCTTCAATAAAGTATAATGGCGTTCACCAGCTAACTGCACACCCCCCTGTCACACCATTCCACTGTTTTTATTGAATTGATTCGATAGTCTAGGCGTTTTCATAGTGTATTTCCTAATAAGTCTCCTCCCCCTGTAAAGGGTATTTTTGGGTGCTTAGAAAAGCACCGTATACATTTCAGATATTATTTTCTATTTTATTTATTATGTAAAGTGCCATGACATAACTTTTGTTGTGATTTGGCTTTCTATAAATAAAATTGGCATGACATTCTCCATCCATAATGATTTTAATTCCTTCGCCATCAGATACACTTTTAGAAAACACATACAGATGCACAGATGATTTCTATGTTGTTCGATGCTTAGGTTTTTCTGTAAAGCACTTGTGTCATGAAAGGTGCTCTATAAATAAAGTTTAGGCTATTATTATTACTTCGCATGTATCCCCCTCCCCCCCACACACACACATACACACACACACACACACAGTCAGGTGCTTTTCTATCTTATGACTAACATGATGACCAGAAAGAATGGGGTGTGTGTGGTGTGCGCGTGTGTTCATTATCACCAGACACCATAAAGTCTGTCTGTCTGTCTGTCTGTCAAGGGTTTTCAAAGTTTTTCAGGCCACGCAAGGAACCCTTAGCCGAGAGAAATATGATTAAGCATTAAACATTTTCATAGATTTCATGGATAGCTTCATTCATAGTATTGAAAAAAATGCACATAAAGTGCACAAAGACCCGCACACCGCCTGCACTTGCAATATGAACACTTTTATTAAGCAATGTTTCGATCAAAGACCTTCTTCAGGCATCTAATGGTGCCTGATTCATTCACAAGTTGACCACTCCCGTCCTACAAAAAGGAAGAATTGCACTCTTGACAGGGAGGGCCCCCATAAAACTATATAGGCTACACTCGTGTTCGTGACGTGCTATCCTTGCTTGATATTGATTTGGCATCTGAAATTATATGGCAGACAGACTAGTCTGACTAGTCTGTCAGTCATATGTGCTTAATATTGTTTTGTCAGCCAAGCTTGTTTGTTTGTATTGTGTGACATTCTTTGTATTGTGTGACAATCTTGGCCTTAGTTCTTTCTGGTAAAGAACTGGCCAAGTGAGGTCTCAATGGTTTTACTGGTTCTGTGTCATTTAAATGGTACATATTAGTATGTAGCTTTGCCCAATGTTTACATATCAAATCAAATATATATCAAATCATTATCATCAGCCGTCATCATCAGCCACTGGAGTAGTGTTGTGGCGTTTAGCTGCAGAAATCTATCTCGCTGTATTGTGGTGTTTTCAATGTTTATTTTGTTTTTATTGTGTATTATAGGGTGCCTGTGGTTAAATGCATATTAATGTGTGGGTCCTTCACATGAAAAAGTGTAATAACAACCTGAGTATTGACCCAGTCAGGCTGACCATGCAATAACACACATATAATATGGTCCTATAAAACACACCTCTAGCCATGGTGTGACATACAGTAGACAAAGGTCACCATTCACACCCACACCATTGTGTTTGTGCTCAAGAAAAGCTGCTCCTTGTAAACTAAATAAATGGCACTATAAATGTTTTATTTATAGTGGCTGAGCGAGCAGGCTCTCTTAGGTTTCACTCTATATGCTCATTAAATGAGACTCGCAGACGGCTAACATTAACGTTAGCCAACTGTGCTGTGCTTTTCATGTAACATTTTTATTTTATAGCAACATAATGCGTTCAGTCATGCATTCGTTCAGTCAGTCGCTTTAATATCTGTCATTCGTATTTAAATGCTGCGTTTGGTGACGTGACACTTGGACATGAAAGATGAATGGGGACGCTCTCGCTCTCTCGGCTAGCATTAGCTGTCAGCTACAGTAGCAGACAGTACTAGCAGAAATGAAATGACAGATGTCACATGCAATCTAGTGACCCGTGGAACTCGGTCTCCGGCGGGGCTTTAACAAACGACTCGTTTGCTAAACAGCGACTTCCGGAGTCCAAGAATTCAACAAGTCACCAATGTCGGTGTAACATCACACACACAGACGGCAGCTTTCTGGTGCTTAAACCAAGCTATAAAGGCCAATTTATACACACATATTTAAGATGCATATTGTACTGTAGTATGCGCGCGCACGCGCGGACACACACGCGCGCGCACACACACACACACACACACACACACACACACACACACACACACACACACACACACACACACACACACACACACACACACACACACACACACACAGCAACGTCATAGCTGTCAACTCACCTGTGTCTGTGTGCGTTGATGATAATCAGCTCGGATGATGTTTAATGTAGGTTTTAACTGTCTTCGGGTAAAAGCACGAGCATGCAACAACCCACAGAAACACACAGGAGCAGGATCCTGTTTGCACACTGGACTGGAGCCGCTTGTATTCCGACAGCAACCATGACACTGATGCTGCGTTCAAGTGCTGCCCACAACTTGGTGGGAAACAACAGCACCGATACACCAGCAGATGGTGCGTTCACATACCACGCCACAAACCTGGGAAAGAACACCAATTAAATGGTGCGTTCAAGTACTGCTCACAAGAGAAAGAACACAAATTTACACTTTTGAATGTTGCACAGTCTGCACAGAGGGACTGGTTTAGGTCCAATGGGACTGTTCCGAATAAGGTCCTTCACTCAGCCTGTGTCTTGGGGAAGGTCATGTATATCTATGGAGGATCTGAGTTGACGATATAACCTATCATATCGGATAGGCCTATATAAAAGAAACAGGTTGGTGGCAGGGCACTCAGATATTAAGCAGAAGGGGGCAACAAATAAGGATGCCAACTGTCACGAAAAGAAACAGAAAGTACAGGAGCTGTGGTCAAAGGTGATGGCACAATGTAAAACACGATGGCTGTGGAGTTGACATCGGTCGCTCCCAACATGCAAAACTTAAGTGTTTTTGAAATAACTTGCTCCATATTCCAATAGCAATCACTGCCATATAGTGTGTTTGTTCATTAACAGGGCCCTCCCTGTGTCTCCAGCTCTTTAGAAAATACATTTTCAAATTTCATTCAATTAAGAGAGAGAACTCATTGTCAACGGTTACTTGTGACTCTCTGTTACTCTCCCTGGGATGTTTTGTTTTGACCGCTTCTCTTTCATGTTTGAGGTGATCCAACAATGCATGCATTGCATATGACATCTGAAACTCGGATACCGTAGGCCAAGTAAGTTTAGGGAACCAATCTCTCACCCAAGTAAAATGGGATGGAGAGAAAATCTCCTAAAAGCAATCACACTGGCCCAAAATATCTAAACAAATGTGTCAACCAATACAGTAGTCCATGTTAAGGATATGATCAATCATAGCTGTAGCATTAAGTGTCCTACTTTATGTGAGTGATTTAAACGTTGTGATTGGTCAAAAGAATATCGTATCCGGGGGCTAGGTGACGTCAGTGTTCTCTGCTGTTTTCTACCAGGGAGGAGGGGGGCGGGGGTGAAACAATACCACTACCTGTTTTCGACCGGCACCCGCCCCTCTAGACTGGAAATCATACAGGCTGGGTCAGGTTAACTTAATGTAAACTAACTTTGTTTTAAAGAAAGAGAATTGACATTTGTGTCCACTGAAAAATAATAATAAAATAAACTAAAACAAATAAACACACATTGAATTATAATAAACAGAGTCAAAAGTATAGTACTAGAAATTGTGTTTATATATACAGTATATGCTTTCTTTTTTTCTTTTCTTTTCTTTTTTTACATAATGGAAATATCACTTTTAGACGTTAACATACTCAAACATTCACTAATATTTTACAATAGTTTACAAAAAGGAAATAAGACAGATGGAAGGCGTTGTACCGAGAGCCACTGAAAGCAACAGGCCATTTTATAATAATATTGTCTCTGTCAGGTGGAAAACAGAAAAAAAGAAAAGAAAAAGAGAGAAAAAATGTATCCATTAAGGAAATGTGTCCTCAAAATGTCTATTTCTCAAATTCTGCCATACTCATGGGGACATTTGGCCCACACATATATAGTAAGACAAGTACAGGCACACACACACGCACGCACGCATACACATGTACGCACGCGCACACGCACACCAGGTTCAAAGCCTGCACAAGGTAAATCTGTGTGCAGCAATGTGTGTACGGCAGGGTGAAGAAATTCACACAAACATTACAATTCTAACACACAGGTGCAATGTCTCTTTAACCTTGTGCTTCTCGAACCTTTTAAAGGTGTTATAAGTGATATTTTTTGGTTAAAACAAAAAGGGCTTTGTTAAAAGGTTAAAGATCTATATTCTGATGACAGCAGTCATTGTTATAGTGTTTGTTCTGTAACACAGGTGCCCCTCTCTCTCCAACATTTTTTTAATAAACAAAAAAAGACATGTTCAGGTGGGGTTGCCAATTTCAGCAGGAGAGAATACACATAATATCATCTATTCTACAATTTGTGTAGCTGATATTCCAGTTCCAATATTGGATCTGCTCACTTCTTTGTGTCACCAATTTCATCCGTTTATCCTGTATCCTGTTCTCTCTCACTCTGATTGGATAATAATTATGATTTTATTTTCTAAACTAAAGGACTTTGATGGAATGCCTATTTTCGGGACATGTCATTATAGGACTAAGAATTTCAAAAATAGTTTGAAGAAAAAAAGAAAATGGTTCTCCCAAACCATCCACAATTTTCAAACTCACAACTCATTACCTCAGTTTTGGGGATCAATGAGATGAGACTTTATTAGAGGTAATGATGTACTATGTAATGTTCCCATTGCGAGCTCAGGGAAAAATGTTTATTTTGAGCTTCAGGCCGTGTCCATACCTAGAAACAGTATTTTCTGTAAATGTCTCAATTGAAGAAACAGGGAGATCAAATACATCCACCACAACTTATACTGTATTAACATACTCTAAAATGTTAGCTTTACGGAGCTACAGGGAATTAAAAGTAGGGCTGGAACTCATTTTCTATTATTTTCTGGAAAGACGGGAGACGACAATTCATTCTGAACAGAACCAGTATCTTTTACTAGGGCGTTCAAATACAGTACTTAATACAGTACGGAAGGCAATTGACCTTTTCACTTTTGGAAAATGATATTGAAGGAACTGTTAACTGGTTAATGTGGGTATACCGTCAATTTAAAAGCGTAATGTTTTTACCCACACAGCGCTGGTTAATTGGCAGGTATCAATACACCTTTAGACCAACATGTTTGTACCTGCGAGGGTGATTAGATTTATTTCTTGATATCCTCTTGTTTAAACATGACGTCATGGGCCACTATACTCGATAAAAGGCTTGATAAGCCTAGAGCTAATTAATACTGGGTACTCAATAAGCTTGTTATTAGGTTTTTCCAGCTCCATCCCCACTTAATACTGTATTAGGGCTGGGCAATTAACATATCGAATTCGAAATATACCGAAACCAATATTAGAAACATTTACTGAAAGAAAAAACTAAATCGATTAGTCGGATTAACCAATTAACCCTTTATTATACTTTCACATACAAAAACAGCAGATCTACAAGCTCACAAGGCATTGTGATGCGTTGTGAGCTTGTAGATCTGCCATTTTCTATTCATAATCGTTCATTAATTGTAAACGAGGCAAAAGTTTTAAATAATAGTCATATCGCCCCAGCCCTACACAGTACTCTCTAGTTGTGCATGTGCATGCGTGTATATGTGCATATATGTGCGTATGTCCGTGCGTGCATCTCAGTCTAGTGGCAGGCAACAACAAACGCCACGGGCCGTCGTACTTCCTGTCTTCCTCTTCCTCTCTCGCCCTCCTCCTCCTCCTCCTCCTCCTCCTCCGTGGCTCCGCCAACCTCCACGAGTGCCTGCGTGGAATCGCACGACCTCTCCTCCTCCTCGCCTCCTCCGCCCACTCCCCCCCCGCCGTACAACCACCCCAGTGCCGCCAGCTGGCCTCCTCCTGGCTGTGTGGTCCTCCTGCTCATCAGCGCCCTCTGCAGGTCTTCCCGGGCCAGCGGGGTGAACAGCAGGTAGAGCAGCGGGTTGACGCAGGCGGGCAGCGCCACCACCAGGAGGAGTGCTCCTTGCACGGCCTCCAGCTGTGTATAATTACAATGTATCATTTACAGATGACAATGGGCTCTATGCATACACGTCATTTTAGAAAGAGCTACTTCCTTCACAGGTGTTACCGATGATGCTCTGTTCCACACTCTGGTCAAACAGAGTCTGGGTGCTGCTATTGTGCATGTTGGCTCACTGGAAACACTGTGCTACGTTGTTATTGAGCAGACGATCTCACAACTACACCAGTGGGTCTCAAAGTGTCCTTGAGTGGAACCAAATGGCCCTGGCCCGTACGGGTGTGTAACTCTGTACACTGTACACTAAATCCCTTGGCACTATCATCTCTGCTCACAATATATCCTATCACTGCTACGCCGATGACACACAACTGTTCCTATCCTTCCCCCCCTCTGCCACTCAGGTGGAAGAGCGCATCACTGCATGCCTGGCTGACATCTCACAGTGGATGTCCTCCAACCACCTCAAGCTGAACCCAGACAAGACTGAGCTTCTCTTCTTCCCAGCTAAGTCCTGCCCTATGCGGGAGCTAACTATTTCCGTAGACAACGCCCTGGTAACGTCTGTCCCAACAGCCAGGAATCTTGGTGTTGTCCTGGACAGTCAGCTCTCGTTCAAAGCTCACATCACAGCTGTCACTCGATCATGTAGGTTCACACTCTATAACATACGACGAATTAGACCGTTCCTCACCCAGGAATCAGCCCAGCTCCTAATCCAGACAACAGTCTTGTCAAAACTCGACTATTGTAACTCCCTCCTTACTGGCCTACCAGCATGTGCACTTAAGCCTCTCCAGCTGATCCAAAATGCAGCAGCTCGCTTGGTCTTCAACCAGCCAAAATTCTCACATGTCTCCCCCCTGCTCCGCTCCCTCCACTGGCTCCCGGTCGCTGCCCGCACAGAATACAAAACTCTGATGCTGGCATTCAAAGCAACCAAAGGTATGGCTCCCCCATATCTTACAAGTATGATTGAACCCTACAAACCCTCCCGCGCACTCAGATCAGCCAACGCAGGGAAACTGGAAGTACCCTCACTAAAAACGCCGGGACAACGCTCCACACGTCCCAAACTCTTCTCCCTTCTGGCTCCAAAACTGTGGAATGCACTTCCCATTGCAGTCAGAACTGCAGCATCACTCCCAATCTTCCGCCGTAGCCTGAAAACCCACCTTTTCAGACTCCATCATGGCCCATAGCACTTACCCTAACCCCTTAGATAGCATTTCTGTTGGCTTAGATAGCATTTGACACAGACTTATAGCATGTTATGTAGACAGCACTATAATTGTATTGTATATAGTCATAGCACGCCATAGTACATATGTATAGCATAGTAGTGAATATGTATAGTTTATTATGTATAGTGTATGTATAGCTTCATCATATAGATATTCCACTGTTACCTTCTTAGCTTACGCATGTTTCATGATAGATGCTTTTATGTGATGTATTCCCATGCTTTTGTTCTTGCTTAAATGTAAGTCGCTCTGGATTAAGAGCGTCTGCTAAATGCCTAAATTGTAAATTGTAAACTCTGAGAGTGTAGAAACGTGGAGGACACTTTACACTCCAAAAGGGCTCGCAGTTGAGACTCCACGCTGGATTGTTGTTGTTTTTCAATCTCCCCCACCGGCCGGCGCGCCTCCCACACACATCAATTTACAATTTAGGCATTTAGCAGACGCTCTTAATCCAGAGCGATTTACAGTAAGCAAGAACAAAAAACATGATACATACAATACATCAAAACAGGAAAATAGTCATCATGAATCCAAGTAAGTTTAAGAACCTAACAGTGAAATATGTACAGTATCTAAGGAATCTATATGTGTATAGTGCTATGTCTTACATAAAGTGCTATATAAGTTACATAAGTTGAGCCTATATGCATACGCCTGTAGGAGGTCGAGGCTATGGCAAGTACTACGGCAAGTGCTATGGGCTAAGATGGGAGTCTGAAAGGGTGCGTTTTCAGACTGCGGCGGAAGATTGGAAGTGAATCTGCTGTTCTGATTGCAATGGGAAGTGCATTCCATAGTTTTGGAGCCAGAAAGGAGAAGAGTTTGGGACGTGTGGAGCGTTGTTTTTAACAAAGCTACTTTGCTGTGTCGTTTCCCTGAGTCGGCTAATCCAAGCGCTCGGGAGGGTTTGTAGCGTGCGATCAGACTTGCAAGATTTGGCGGTGCCGTACCTTTGGTTGCTTTGAATGCCAGCGTCAGAGTGTTGTACTCTGTGCGGGCCAGACGTTAAAAACCAGACGTTTTGGATCAATTGGAGAGGCTCACTACAGATTCACGCTTGACGACGTCAATGACCGTGTGAGCAACAAAGCGACAAATATACGCTGTGATCTTTGCATCTTTGCATATACCTGGTGTGAACGCATCATAAGGGCTGAGGGTTTTTTAAACCAAACAGAAATGTAATATATGAATAACCTTGAGGTGCAGCAGGGAGGATAAGGAGAGGAACGCCACGGGCAAGAAGAGGACGAAGTTGGAGAAGATCAGGAAGGCGACGTGGCGCGTCATCATCACGGCCGCCTCCTCCTCCTCCTCCTCCCTGGGGCTCGAACCGCCGCCGACGTCACAGGCGCGGTACGTGTGCACATACGCGTGCACGTAGGCCAGCGTCATGAGCAGGAAGCACAGCGAGTTGAGCAGGAGCAGGGAGAGAGACGAGGAGAGGCAGGAGGAGAGCGAGAAGAGCGGGAGGCACAGGGACGTAGTTCCGTCCTCGGCCAGCAGAGGGGGCAGAGTCGCCGCGAAACCCAACAGGAAGCAAACGCACACGGACAGGCGGAGGGAGAGAGGAGAGAGAGAGGGAGAGACTGGAGGAGAGAGAGAGGGAGACAGACAGACAGAAATACAGATTATTATCTAATAATAATAATAATAATGTTGGTTTACTTTAAAGCACCAAGACAACTTTAGTTTTTTTCAACCAAGGTTCATGTTTTAGGTTGTTATTAGAGAAACTAAAAGGTGAGTGTTAATTTTCTTTCATTTGCTGCTTTCTTTCGTTTTGGGGATTTTAGCAGTTTTTGACAGGGGGGCGGGGGCATTCGACCATGGGGCTAAATATGTATTTTTTTTACAACATTTGATGGTGATTTATTTATTTATTATTTACTATAGTCCTAATAAACCCCAGGAAATTACATCTGGCCACAGAAGATCACATGATCTACTGAATGTGAAGGTACTACTGGGGGAAGGCTTATACTGTGTGTATAGGCTCAATATGTCAGTTTGTCACATTCAATAGATCCTGTGATCTTTTGTGGCCAGATGTAATTTCTTGGGGTTTATTAGGACTATAGTAAATAATAAAAAAACAAATCGCCATAATATTTTGTAAAAAAATACATATTTAGAATGTATACATATTTCGAATGCCCCCGCCCCCTTGTCAAAAACTGCTAAAATCCCTATAACGAAAGAAAGCAGCAAATGAAAGAAAATTAACACTCACCTTTTAGTTTCTCTAATAACAACCTAAAACATGAACCTTGGTTGAAAAAAACTAAAGTTGTCCTTTAACGTAAATATAATTATAAAATCATGTTGACATGGTATTTTTTCTATGTACGGGGTTGAGTACTTTGTCCGAATAAATTCAAATTCGAATATAAAGTTAATCATTTCTGCCTGTGTGTACAACTGTACATTATGCGCGTGTGTGTGCGTGTGTGTGTGTGTCCTGGGCATGACGTTAAACTGCTCCATTGTAACTACCACCGTTAATGTAGTGGGTGCAGATTTAAGATGCATTTGCAACCTCTGTGGACACTGCATGTGCTTCAACACCATCGCAAGCCTGAATACAAGAAAGAGAGGCTGGCCTCTAGCGGGGTGTCCGTCCACTATGGAAACAACAGTGGGTGGATTCTGGGCCCATGAGATACGCTACGGAGAGCCATATGAAACCGGGCCGCAACGCAGGAGGGGACGGGGAACTTTGTTCCTTCGGGTGGTCCAGCCTGGGACATGCAGACTGCTTGTTGATTTTGATTTGACTTGATTTATTTGATCTATTCTTGATACAATTCATAAAAGAGCAGTACAGAATTATCAGGATTGCACAAAAAGTAAGAGGACTTAATTCCGTGGTGATCCAAATAAATAGTTACAGCATTATGGTAGGAAGAACATGTGTGTACTAAAATCACAATAATAATTACATTTACAACAGACCGTCATAGATCAGTAAACAAAAGACAATACATAGATAAATAAAACACTATACTAACTTGCCCATCAGCCAATTTATCAACATATTTTTTTAAATGTTCTGGGCAAATTTAATTTCTTGGAGCGGGTTTCGAACTTTGAACGCATCCATACCTTTCTGAGTGAGCGTGTTGCGTGCTCTGCTCCTCTCCAGAGCAGCAAGGGTTAACAGGAAGAGGGCAGTTTCAGAGGAGAACACAGACAGGAAGCCACTCAGCCCGCACAGGAAGCTGTTCTCCCAACGCGCGCCATACCTGCGCGCATGCACGCACGCACACACACACACACACACACACCCACACACACAGGGTATTTTATATAAGAAGGTAAGGTCACCTGTATGCCATTTTGTCTATCCGGCAGATTCTCTCACTGGGAGTGAATTAGAGCCAGGTGTGGACCACCTTATATGAACAAACACTATTTATATATTTTTTGTTTTTGTACGATTTGTTTAAGGCTTTCCTGCCTTTATTCATAGTTGAAGTTAGTTAGTTAGTTAGTGTCTGAGTTCCGGATCCAGTCTTTCCTCCTGTATATTGCTGACTGTTCCTTCTTAATCATCCTCCTTGCACACTGGTGTAGGTCAGTGCTTCTCAATCATTTTCATGTCAAGGACCAATGTCAAATAACCTAAACATATCTTAAATATTAACTAGACACAAAACAATTCTAAATAGTTTTCTTCTCATCATGAGACCAGTGATTATTAACCCATTCTGACCGGGCACCCATTTTGGTGTCAGCATCATGTTATGCTTTAGCTATTTAAAAATAGCAGATCTACAAGCTCATATCGCGCCACCGAGTGGCGCGATACGAGCTTGTAGGTCTGCTATTTTTGAAAAATCGAAGAGCGACTAACATTTTTAGAATCTGATCTCAGGTCAGAATGGGTTCATCAGACCAGTGTGTGTCCGGCGGAAACCTCGTATGAATCTGATCTCAGGTCAGAATGGGTTAATCCTAATGGTTATTGATTTGAAGCCCCAGCACTGCTCAGTACCTCCAGAATCTTCCGTAGGTCCAGGCGTCAACCACAGCCGTCCATCCGGTCCAAACTCCCATCATGCCGTTCACCAGCGCCAGCAGGCCAATCAGAAGCTTGGGAGGCGTCAGTCGAGAGGTGGGCGTGGCCGGCAGGAAGACGGACAGCGCCACCAGCACGTTGCCGACCAATGAGAGCAGGGCGATGAGCCACACCCCTCCGCGGAGGAGCCAACCGCTGAAGAGATGAAGACAGGTATGCAGCGGACCTGCAGACAGAAAAACACTCCACTGCAAACCTGTCTCCATCTCTTACCCCTTATCCCTAAACCTATTATCCCTTATCTTATCCCATACCTGTCTCCATCTCTCACCCCTTATCCCTAAACCTATTATCCCTTATCCCATACCTGTCTCCATCTCTCACCCCTTATCCCTAAACCTATTATCCCTTATCCCATACCTGTCTCCATCTCTTACCCCTTATCCCTAAACCTATTATCCCTTATCCCATACCTGTCTCCATCTCTTACCCCTTATCCCTAAACCTATTATCCCTTATCCCATACCTGTCTCCATCTCTTACCCCTTATCCCTAAACTTATTTGACCTTTTTTACTATTTTGAAAGACATTTTAAAGTTCAAATAGCCGATCTACAAGCTCACTACGTGTTGATGTAGATCGGCTAGTTGAACTATTTTAAAACGTTTTTCAAGATAGTAAAATGTGGCAAATACGTTTAGGGATAAAGGCTAAGGCATGTTTGCGCGCGCAGTAGAATGTAGATCTAAAACTAAGAAGATAATAAAAACTTGACAAATCATTTTAACTGAAATAAACTAACTGAATGTACAAATCTAACTAAAACTAACTGAAATCATAGAGAAAAGGCCCTTAGTGCGTGCGTGCGTGCGTGTGAGTGCGTGTGTGTGTAGTGTGTACCTGGTGTAGGTGTACAGTGGACGGTGTGTGTGTGTATTGTTGGTTCATCTTGGGGGTCCTGATCTGAAACACACGCACGCACGACACACCCACACACACACACACACACACACACACACACACACACACACACACACACACACACACAATCAATCAGTTGGTTTCAGAGCCTCTTAAGCCCAATGCAGTCAACATGTCTTCGGTGAAAATGTGTCAGCGACCTGCCCCAGTGTTTGGGAACCAGTGCTCTACTCAATACGAATGAAAGAATATGTTATATTTTAGGCTATTTATTCTTACTTCAGATCACACTTTCGCCTCAATGTCCCTTCATAACCTAATCATTCTACACTGCTTGAACCATCAACAGTAAGTAGTAGTGTGTGTGTGTGTGTGTGTGTGTGTGTGTGTGTGTGTACCGTTGTTTTGTTCCTTCGTTATCTCTACTTCTTTCAGACAGGAGATGAATGCACAACACTGGAATGCATATGGTACCTCCATCACCCTGCTCACACACACACACACACACACACACAACTTATTGTTCAGAGGAGAACACAGACAGGAAGCCATGCAAGGCACCAACCAGCACATCAGGAGCAATTAGGGGTTCAGTGTCTTGCTCAAGGACACTTCGACAATAACTCTGGGGGAGCCCGGGTTTGAACTGGCAATCCAGCAACTCTACCCCTGAGCCACCGCCGCCCCGAGACAGCACATGCAGCATCATGTAGGCATAATGTACACATGCAGCATCATGTAGGCATAATGTACACATGCAGCATCATGTAGGCATAATGTACACATGCAGCATCATGTAGGCATAATGTACACATGCAGCATCATGTAGGCATAATTTACACATGCAGCATCATGTAGGCATAATGTACACATGTCACATGCAGCATCATGTAGGCATAATGTACACATGTAGCATCATGTAGGCATAATTTACACATGCAGCATCATGTAGGCATAATGTACACATGTAGCATCATGTAGGCATAATGTACACATGCAGCATCATGTAGGCATAATTTACACATGCAGCATCATGTAGGCATAATGTACACATGTCACATGCAGCATCATGTAGGCATAATGTACACATGTAGCATCATGTAGGCATAATGTACACATGTCACATGCAGCATCATGTAGGCATAATGTACACATGTAGCATCATGTAGGCATAATGTACACATGTCACATGCAGCATCATGTAGGCATAATGTACACATGTCACATGCAGCATCATGTAGGCATAATGTACACATGCAGCATCATGTAGGCATAATTTACACATGCAGCATCATGTAGGCATAATGTACACATGTAGCATCATGTAGGCATAATGTACACATGCAGCATCATGTAGGCATAATGTACACATGTAGCATCATGTAGGCATAATGTACACATGTCACATGCAGCATCATGTAGGCATAATGTACACATGTAGCATCATGTAGGCATAATGTACACATGCAGCATCATGTAGGCATAATGTACACATGCAGCATCATGTAGGCATAATGTACACATGCAGCATCATGTAGGCATAATGTACACATGCAGCATCATGTAGGCATAATGTACACATGCAGCATCATGTAGGCATAATGTACACATGCAGCATCATGTAGGCATAATGTACACATGTCACATGCAGCATCATGTAGGCATAATGTACACATGTAGCATCATGTAGGCATAATGTACACATGTCACATGCAGCATCATGTAGGCATAATGTACACATGTCACATGCAGCATCATGTAGGCATAATGTACACATGCAGCATCATGTAGGCATAATTTACACATGCAGCATCATGTAGGCATAATGTACACATGTAGCATCATGTAGGCATAATGTACACATGTCACATGCAGCATCATGTAGGCATAATGTACACATGCAGCATCATGTAGGCATAATGTACACATGCAGCATCATGTAGGCATAATGTACACATGCAGCATCATGTAGGCATAATGTACACATGCAGCATCATGTAGGCATAATGTACACATGCAGCATCATGTAGGCATAATGTACACATGCAGCATCATGTAGGCATAATGTACACATGCAGCATCATGTAGGCGCTCGTGTACCTGACTCGAGGTAAACTCTCTCTCTGTATCAGCTGGGTCAGCTGACGATTCCCAGCCAATCGCAGGTGAGTTAGACTGCCTAGGCCAATCACCGGCAGGGAGGAAAGCTGATTGAACGAGAGGTCCCTGGAAAGACAGAAAAAGGGAGAGACAGAATAATGTATTATTACACAATGGAAGAAAATAAATGACTTCACTTAGCACTTCTTATATCAACTAATTATATCTCGTCCCTTGTTATCTCAACTCATTTGATGTGATCTCATCTCAAACGAATGTAATCTGAGGCTAACTGATCTCATCCCCTGAATCAGGTGACCACAAGGGGGAGATAAATGTCATTTCCACATTTCCACTGTTGACGACGTGATGTTGTGTTACGTTTTCTTTATGCTATGTTAATTGAATACATGATATGACCACAATGGAAACAAGTCCCCAGGAGTTTCTTTGTGTTATCATTTTAGCCGTGACGTCTTACTGTACCTCGTGCTGTTCGCATTTATGACTAAGTATTCACTCAATCAATCTCATGGTGTGTACTGTAGTTCTCACAGTTTGTTGAGAGCAGGCAGAGCAGCAACACCACTGGACTCCACTGAAGACAACCTGTTCCACGATATGTCCCTATGAGAGGACAGACAGACAGACAGACAGACAGGCAGACAGACAGACAGACAGACAGACAGACAGACAGACAGACAGACAGACAGACAGACAGACAGACAGACAGACAGACAGACAGACAGACAGACAGACAGACAGACTATTCAGTGATCAGTTTGTGGTAAACAATGAATAATATGATTTTGTATTGTTTTAACGTAAATGTCTAGCCAGAGTACATTTTTGAATCATTTGATTGCTGTATTTAAACAAAAGTAGTAGGTCTATCCAAAATGTCTATAGAGACCCATTTCTCCAGTTCCAAAGAGTCCAGGAGTTTGTTTCAGGGGTTGTGTTGATTCCGTCGACTAAAACTCTGGCAAAAGATATCTGTCAACGACTACGAAAGGTTTATGAAAAAGAAATAAAAACTAAGCTATGATGACTGCGGTGTGTGTGTGTGCCCGTGTGTGTGTGTGTGTGCCCGTGTGCGTGCGTGCATGCATGTGAGTGCGTGTGTGCGTGCGTGCGTGCACTCACATTGTGTGCAGGGACAGCAGACCATGGAAAGTGTTCTCGGATATCTGCTGAATGTCATTATGATGAAGATCTCTGCGACCATCACACACACACACACACACACACACACACACACACACACACACACAGATTAGATAATTAAAATCGATTAGAATAAAGTATGAGTGTATCCTATTACTAATGTCATCATCATTACAATGGTACAATATATGATCATAATATAATAACATGCTTACATCTTCTGGAGACGTTTACATTCTGACAAACTGGGTAGAGACTGGAGTCTGTTATAAGACACATCACTGAGAGAGAGAGAGAGAGAGAGAGAGAGAGAGAGAGAGAGAGAGAGAGAGAGACACAGACAGACAGAGACAGACAGACAGACAGACAGACAGACAGACAGTTTGACTTATTCATTGGTGGACATGAAAGGCGCTTGATTCTTCTTCGTTGGTGTCATACTTACAGTAGTTGGAGGTTTGGAAGCTTCTCACAGAGCATGGGAGGAAGAGAGGAGATCCTAGATCCTGTTATAGTCCTACACACACACACACGCACGCACACACACACACACCCGCGCACGCATGCACACACGTGCACAAACCCACGCATGCACGAACCCACACACACAAATCCACTCACAAAAATAAAATGTGAAAATATAACACACACATTTTATTGTAAGGTGTGTGTGTGTGTGTGTGTGTGTGTGTGTGTGCGTGCGTGCGTGCGTGCATGCACGCATGTGTGTACGTGCATGCGTGCGTGCGTGTGTGTGTGTGTGTGTGTGTGTACTGTATGTGTGTGCGACCGTGCATGTCTTACAAGCTCTCCAGATGATAGGTTCCAGTCAGGTTTGGAAACTCTGTGAGTTCAGCTGCTCCATTTAGAGATCTAGGGAGGGAGAGAGAGAGAGAGAGTGACACCCCCCCATCTGAAAACATTTTGTGCCTTGGACCCCCAGAAGAGAAGATATGTGTTAGCCCATTCTGGACGGGAACCCGGCAAAATGTTCTAAATTCTGTAATGCGCAATCTACGTAAAGCACCTTGGATAAAGGCACTATATAAATGCACTATCTATTTACCATTTGCCCTGCATATTTCAGTGTGTTGTAAATAATATGTAGTATCTGACTGTCCCACGTTCAGGCTATAATATCCAAATAGAGAAATCTACCCCCAACTGAAGAATGTTTTTTATCCATGTTGACTGACAGGCATGTGTTGTTTCACATTGTTTCTCTTCATATCTAAGTAAAGACCTTGAGCTCAGGTCATTCATTGAAAGAGCTTGTTTATATCTCTGTTTGAAAGGGGAGTGTGACTGTCTGGCTCCAGATAAAATGTTCTCTTTTTAACTTTTTAATTAACTACCGGTATGTCTTAATTCCTGCACAACGCTCCCCACGCATTTCTATCAGCACCTGTTACATTTGATTACACACACAGTCAGTGTGCAGTTACACCACACACATCTTTATTTATTAACTTTTATATCAAGTTATTATATAGTTCATACAATATTTAAATAAAGATAAAGAAAACGTTATTGTCCATTACATTTACATAAAATGGAAATGTGTCTTTGGCACACCGGCAGTCAGTTTACAACAATAAAACATTATAATATTACATAAAATACACAGATGCATTAAAATACTATATAAAATGCATTTACATAACACAGCAACAGTGATCATGGGCAGTGGGGATTATGTGGTGGAACTATTTAACTTTTTCTTATTTAAAATGTCCACAGCATGTCCACAAAGTATTGTATTGTAACCATTCTTTTTAGCAATTTTTTCCCCAAGCCTCCTGCCCGATGGCAACAAATCTGAATTGCTTGTCTTGTTGCAATGTCTCCAATGATCTTACTTGCCTGCTTGTTTTTGAGTGGTGCAACCACTCCAAGGAACAGCAATGTCCGCGTTCACCTACCTATGTGTTCGCCTTGGTCATGGTCATGGTGTGTTTACTAGCATTAAAACTTCTCACGTTCCCTGAGAAGATAAAGCCGCTGCCTTGCGTTTTTTTGTAAATATTATCTGCACTGGTCTGAAAGGTGAGCTTATTGTCTATGGTTGTTCCCATGATATTTAAAGTCACTGGCCTGCTCCACTTCCTCCCCACTCATAGTAACAGGCCTAAAGATGGACCCTGAGCCCTCTGCTCTTGAACCCCCTCCCAAACACAGGCCAGCTCGGTCTGGGAGTAAGAGGGACTGGAAACGTCCTGCATGTCAGACTCATCAGTGTACTTTATGAGAGAGAACTCTTTGTTGTTGTATTTCAAGTTTTTCAACTCATTTGTGTGTATAGGGAGAATAACAGCACCCCTGTGGGATGCCAGTATTCAGGAAAAGGACAGAGTGTTAATTAATACAGACTCGTTGGGGTCTAATCCACAAAATGTGGTTACTACTAACGTTCAGGTCACACCTTAGAAGAAGATGGAGTATTTATACGACCCCCGGTGTAGTGCCTCACGAAATTAGGATCACAAGTAAACGAGGAACCTAGCACCAGTCTAAACAATATACTAGAAAGAAAGACAACACAAAAGTGTTGTACCCTGCCCTCTTTTTCTTCTTTCTAATTACTTGTCCGGCCCAACATTTTTTGTTTATTGTCATAAGTTTGTTTATTGTCACTATCCGAGTTGGCTTTGTCTGAGGCTTACAGGTCTTTAAATAAATACCTCTGAAAAACATGTATTGTAACTTATCTTCCGGGCCGCTCGTCGGCGACATAATGAAACTGTAAGATACCAGGTACACCATGAACCTAGCACAACACACAGGGGTGGACAAATTACTCAACCCCAGTACATTAGTCAAAGTATACTCCTATAGTCAAATATTACTCGGCTACAAGTGACAGTTGCTCAGTCAAATTTACACTTGAGTTAAGAGTACTTGCTTTAAAATAAGTACTGTAAGTATTGAACTGAATATGACACTACGCGCTCATGCTGATTCCTAGTTTGTGACAGTTTTACCAGTGGAACGTGCACAATGTCTATTAATTAAGACCATTAGTGTTCTTAATTAATGCATGCACGATGGGCGAGGTCGCTTCTCGCCCTCAGGGCGTCTTGCTGGTGTTAGGCGGGGATGTTTTCGTGTTACCAAAACATGAAAACACCAAAAATACAGCAACAGGGCAGTGTGTTTCTGCAGATAAACAGTGGTGGAAAGTAACTAGGTACATTGGTAGCCATATTTAAGTACAATTTTGATGTAATTGTACTTTTGTACCAATTTCTAATAATTTTATTCTCCCAGAGCTTATTTCCAAACATACCCCCTAGATGGAGCCCTTGTTCTTCTTTTCCACTGTTTTCCCGCTCAATTTCTGTGTGTGTGTGTGTGTGTGTGTGTGTGTGTGTGTGTGTGTGTGTGTGTGTGTGTGTGTGTTTGTGTGTGTGTGTGTGTGTGTGTGTGTGTGTCTCACAGTGTTTGTAGTTCAGGGAGGTTCTGGAAGGCAGAGCGGCCGACTGACTGGATTGGATTGTCATAGAAGAAACTACATCAGGCGCACACACGCACACGCACACGCACACACACACAAACACACACACACACACACACACACACGTGAACATTTGAAGAAATACATCATATTGCAAGACATACATTACACTCTGCATGCATGTGTGTGCACACACACACACACACACACACACACACACACACACACACACACACACACACACACACACACACACATGCAGACAGGGTGGTACCCACATGGAGAGAAGAGCGGGGTTCCCAGTGAAGGCGTTCTCTGGAATTGACCGGATGCTGTTGCTATGGAAACCGCTGGGGAACGATTAAACCGGTACACAAGCTAGAATGGTTAATCAATAATCCGTACATTAATCACAATCATCATCATCATCATCACTTCACTGATTAAAGGTTTAGTAGGAAACTTTGGAGAACACTGTTAATGAACGAACACTAAATATTCGGTTAAAAAAAAAGAAAAACCTGAATGATCCCTCCAGTAGTGGAATAAGTATCGATACCACAATGTAGAAATAGCAGAAAGAGCTTGTAGATCTGCTGTTTTCAAATGGCCAAAATGTATATACACTGTATAGGACTGAAGTGCTAAATGTATGTTTTGTAATAATAATCAAAATCGACAAAGTAACAAGTACAATATTTGCCTCTGAGATGTACCGGAGTAGAAGTAGGCCTACTGGAAATGGGAAATACCTAAAAATTGTACTAAAGTACCGTCCTTAGTAAATGTACTTTGTTTACACCACTGGGTCTCTCTGTAAAAGTGTGTAGCAGAGCAGTGGTTTTTAACCACTGGTCCTTGAGGGGGTTCCAGGTGGTCCCCAGATAAACTATAGGGAGTTTGTAACCAAATGGAGCCTAAACAAGATCTTTAACTCTTGAGAGTGTAAAATGAAACCAAATACGCTCTCAAGAGATACATTATAATTTTTTTGTTAAACATCAATTATTATTTTGATCAATGTTTCCCTGTTATCTGTTATGGTAACACATCAATACAGCATGGAATTGTGGACAAAATCGTATAAAAACGTAAAGTTTTGGGTCTGAGAGTCTAAATGTCATCAAACGGTTGTCTGTGGCTCAAATGCCAAACAAATAAAGTCAGCGATGCGATCTAGTGAGCGATGAAATCTCATTCAAATACACTTTCAACGAGACTGTCCTGTCCTGGCAAAGCGACAGCGCGCCATACACCGTCCTACCCTCCTACAGTATTATGTATCGGCCCTTATTTGTCATATGGGGTTATATCGGTATCTGCGAATATGCCAGTCTAAACACTGATCCGACACAGGGGTAAGGGGTTGACACTATGGCAGGTAAGTAAAATGTTGGGGCATGTGGAGTTGCCCAAACTGCAAGTGCACATTTGAGTGAGGAGGCTACAGTATATAGCTATAGATACAGTAGCTATAAACAGGACAAGATATATATAGCTAGATAGCTATAAACACAACACCAGATCACAACACTGGTATCGGTATTCGGTGTCGGTGTCGGCTAACACAGACATTGTGGTATCGGATCGGGAACGAAAAAAGTGTATGGATCCCTATACACTGTATAGGGATCGATACAGTCTCTAGAGGCTCTATTCGAGCCAGGTTTCGCGGCCCCAACCACATGTATTGGTTGAGATCTACACGGTACTATTTAAGTATTTATTGCTTATTTGATTGGCCTCAGGCTACGTCGCAACGCAATGGCCGATGCTCCATATCGGGACAATTTTTCGCGCAATATCGATATCGTTGTTCACTCGCTCCTTGCCTGCACAGATGAGGTATTATACTCACAGCTCTTTGAGGTTCCTGAGGGACTGGATGGCAACAGGGAAGTCCACCAGACTGTTGAAGTTCAAATCTCTTAAAGGAAATAAATGAAATGAAAAAAGGCTATTACGGCGTCAAAAGTAATCAACAAACTAGAGTTGGCAAACATTTGGAAAATAGCTGATCTACATGCTCACAACAATATTTATCTGTGGAACTGAGTCAAACTACATGTAATGCCTCAACACTCCAACTTCTTGTCAGTACAGGGTCATCAAATATTGACGGTGTCGTAAAGGCAGATTTTACACTTTGTTGCATGCTGAAACTAGCCGATATACTGTACAAGCTCGAGCCTGTAGATCGGCTCATTTCAGCCGAGCGCAACCGAATCTAAAATGTCTACTAGTCCCTCCCTAACATTTTTGTCTACTTTTTTATTTGTTGAGGAAATTGGCAGAATGGTGAAATCACCCCTCAACTATATTATGAAAGAAATATTGGGAGGGAAGCCTCCCCTACCCCTGCTGGGCGGGGCTTTATTTCTTTTTACATGAGTTGGTCGCCGGGCGTCATTATTCTAAATACAGACCGAATGCCCCATCTCAGAACCGGAGGCTACTATGTGTCTAGCAGATATAGTCGAGGGGTGATTTCACCCGCATGCACAAAGTTGTCTGTATATTTAGTCATAGTTTTAGTCATCATGGCTTAGATTTAAAAAGCGAAAAAGGGGTAGTCAACGAACATTTCCCTCCTTCACCTCTCTTGAAGAAAAGACAGTGTGGTTTTCTCTCCTCTGCAGGTCCTTCCTTTCACCTTTCACCTTTCTCCCCCCCCCCCCCCCCCCCCCCCCCCCCCCACACACACACACACACACACACACACACACACACACTAACTCACAGTGTCTCCAGACTCTGTAGACCATGGAAGCAACTGGTTCCCATAGAAGCAATCTTATTGTTGTTGAGATGCCTAGACAGAGAGAGAGAGAGAGAGAGAGAGAGAGAAATGACAGACAGACAGACAGATGTACAGTACGTACAGAGCAGTAAAATCACAGTAAAGACACTTTACTGTTACTGCAACAACTCCCCAAATAAGCCACGTCCACTTCCCCGCTGTGACTGGATTCCAACCCCCCCTATTTTCACGCCGTGTCAAAGTACTGTGCCTAAATCAAATGGCTACTACTTTGCATAACAACAGGTTTACCTGTTTACCTGAACGCACGTTCTCATACACAGTAAGCAGCACAGCAGTATGGCTCCAGTAGGCTATGTGGTGTTCTGCACGCAACAAGAATGCATCCCCCCTTTTTCTATTTTCCATTTTGTCTTACTTTATTAGTGATTTAGTTCTTAACTTGTTTTATTGACTTGTTTTCATTTTATTGTTGTTAAAGCACTTTGTGACTGTAATTGTCTGTGAAAGGTGCTCTATAAATAAACTTCACTTACTTACTTACTTACTTACATCAAAGAAGAGATTCGTCCAAAGGAAACTTTTTAGTTTTGCGACTGCAGGCAGCGCAGTAAAGAAGTTTGTCTGATTATTTTATGTCTACTTTTATTTTATTTTAATATATATATATATAGTTTTTTATTGGGGACAGCCAAGCAGTACATCTGACAAGAAAATCTTTGAAGTGTCCTTGAGCAAGACACTGAACCCCTAATTGCTCCCAATGTGCTAGTTGGTGCCTTGCATGGTTTCCACTGCCATCGGTGTATGAATGTGTGTGTGAATGGGTGAATGTAGCACAATCTCTGTAAAGCGCCTTGGATAAAGGCGCTATATAAATGCACCATTTACCATTTTACCTATGTTGTCATGAGCACGTGTATATGACTTATTAGTACCTGTAGGGGGCGCCAGAAACAGAGAGAGGGAGAGAGAGGGATAGTGCTGCTAGAGAGAGAGAAAGAGAGAGAGAGAGGTGGGGGGGGGGGGGGAATTGCACCACTCAGTTCACATGGGTGTGATTTTTTTTTCTAAGCTTAAGAAGTACATCACATCATTGAGCCAGATTGAGTGAGAGGGTGGATTTGGCGACTTCCAACATAGTAATACTAATATTCTTCTTCTAGCTAGCAGTGTTGCAAAGGCAATAATCTCTAACTTCTGATTCGTGTACTGTAAGGGGTTTGACGGTGTGCTGAATCAATTGACAGAGTTGTAGTGGAATTTCTAGCACGTCTGACAGTGTGACAAATACAAGTGACTAGAATCGCCGTAGCTGGGGACAAGACCAATACATGTGTATGAGGTGTGCTTGTGTCTGGGCACAGCGGTCGCACTTCGAGTCTGCCTCAGGATACATTTCAGCCACCCTGGCTTTACTAAGATGAGCTCTATGTACTATTTTCAGTTGAATTAGGCTGAGGCGTGCACATGAGGTGGTGGAGTTGGTGCGTCTGCCCACCACTCGTCTGTCAATACAGTACTTAATTCTCTTTCCCATTAGTTTTTTAACCCTTGTGTATTGGTATCAGTAAGAGATGAGATAAATGTGTAAGAGTCTGAAACAAACCCATTTTCAGTTGGTAGAATTAGGAGCAGTTTTTCCCATTTCTGGTCATTTTGTCGATGTGGGAATGAGCTGAATACCTGTCTGTCTTATGTCTACTTTTGTATTTGTGTGTCTAAAACTCTCACACTATAACAATACAGGCTTAGGCTATCAGTTGTTCTGTGTAGCTTATGTAGGCACGTGCACGTGCCTGACAGGGGAGAGTTTCCCCGGCCGGACGTGGCACGTGGAAGGAACATGTTATTCCGACCAGTTCCCCTCATTAGTTTAGAGACCAGCATTACGGCATGTTTTTGTGAGGGGAGAACATGCGAACTCCACACAGAAAGGAGTATATTTTTGAGATGGTATATAATCTGTGGCTGGTCGGCAGTTTATTGTCTCTCTGTGTGTGTATGTGACTGGATGGCACGTGTGTGTGTGTGTGTGTGTGTGCGTGCGACGTGCGTGCGTGCATGAGAGAGAGAGCAGTTGCTATGGTAGCTTTAACCATAGTTGCCACTAGCACTGCGCCGCTGTCTGCTCGCATTAGCTGCATAATGACACACACGCACACTCACACACACGCACACTCACACACACACACACACACACACACACACACACACACACATGCGTGCGTGTGTGAATAAGGGCCCCCAGCATTTCTCAAAGGCTTTTGGGTAATTTCATGCAAATTAGCTCTAAGCTGATTGAAGCAGCAGCAACAATTGACAGTGTATGAATACCAACACACACACACACACACACACACACACACACACACACACACACACACACACACACACACACACACACACACACACACACACACACACACACACACGCCATCCAGTCAAGCCAAGCATTAACACGATTAACTAAACGTTAGCAAATCACACAAAGTGATACTTCAGACTTTACTGTACTGGTCAGCTCCCAGTACAACAGTAGTAGACTGTGGTTGTACTGGTCAGCTCTCAGTACAACAGTAGTAGACTGTGGTTGTACTGGTCAGCTCCCAGTACAACAGTAGTAGACTGTGGTTGTACTGGTCTCAGTACAACAGTAGTAGACTGTGGTTGTACTGGTCTCAGTACAACAGTAGTAGACTGTGGTTGTACTGGTCAGCTCCCAGTACAATAGTAGTAGACTGTGGTTGAACTGGTCAGCTCCCAGTACAACAGTAGTAGACTGTGGTTGTACTGGTCTCAGTACAACAGTAGTAGACTGTGGTTGTACTGGTCAGCTCCCAGTACAACAGTAGTAGACTGTGGTTGTACTGGTCAGCTCCCAGTACAACAGTAGTAGACTGTGGTTGTACTGGTCAGCTCCCAGTACAACAGTAGTAGACTGTGGTTGTACTGGTCAGCTCCCAGTACAACAGTAGTAGACTGTGGTTGTACTGGTCAGCTCCCAGTACAACAGTAGTAGACTGTGGTTGTACTGGTCTCAGTACAACAGTAGTAGACTGTGGTTGTACTGGTCTCAGTACAACAGTAGAAGACTGTGGTTGTACTGGTCTCAGTACAACAGTAGTAGACTGTGGTTGTACTGGTCTCAGTACAACAGTAGTAGACTGTGGTTGTACTGGTAAAGCCATTAGATGAAGACATGATAAGACATGATAAGAGGAGGAAGGAGGTAAAGTGAATGGCTGAAGGGGTAGAACTATGTCTCTCTATGCCCCCCCCCCCCACTACTCTTCTTTTATTCATTTGTTCCTCACAACTTCCTCTCATCTGCTGGCCTGTTTATCCGTGACTAACACACACACACACACACACACACACACACACACACACACACACACACACACACACACACACACACACACACACACACACACACACACACACACACACAGCAGCAGCAGCAGCTCGGGGCAAAGATAGTATTCCTTTACCTGGAGTTTATAAAGAGGAGAGGGAGAAAATAAGGAGAAGAGAGGCAATAGCGTGTGTGTGTGTGTGTGTGTGTGTGTGTGTGTGTGCTCTGCTGCAGCCTGCAGACATAAATTAAGGCAGAAGGGCATGGGTTTATTAAATTATTCAGTGTAAGTGTACCTAATACTACTACTACTAATAATAATAATAATAATAATAATAATAATAATAATAATAATAATAATCTCTCTCTCTCTCTCTCTCCTCGGTGCTGTTGAAAGTCACCAGCAGATACTTTTCAAATATTCTTATTATTCAGTTTTGAATGATGAAAGTAATTGAACCTGTCATGTTGAAAGTGAGTGACGTGTGGAACTTTATCTGAATGGTGAGGGAAATACTGCCCTGGGACTGCGTTGTACTTTAGACCAGATTTAAGCTGGTCTAATGCTGTATTCACACTTGCAGCTGCAAAAGATAAGAGAGCTATATATAAGAAGCATCCTTGGCCGGTAGTCCGAGTCTGGCAGTGTGCCGCGGGTTCGACTCCCGATCCCGACGGCCTTTACTGCATGTCACTCCCCCATCTCTCTCCCCCATTTCCTGTCAGCCTACTGTCCGTCCCTCTATAAAAAATATAAAATAAAGGCGAAAGCCGCAAAAGAAAAGTCTGTCGCTGCACCGCTGAAGTAGTGAGCTAGCTTGTACATCTGCTATTTTTGAATATCCAGCGCAAAAATCTTGGTTAATTGCACTTTTTCATTGAACATTGGAACATATGAATAATAAAAACACACACACGCGTGCGTGTGTGTGTGTGTGCGTGCGTACGTGCGTACGTGCGTACTCACAACACTACAAGGTTAGCGAGGCTGGAGAAGGCGTGGTCAGGAACGTGACTGATGCGGTTCAGAGCCAATGTCATGGCCTGTAGGGAGCTGATGTCACTCAGCGCTCCGACCGGAACCTCCGACAGACAGTTATCGTCCAGCCACAGGTGGCGCAGGGCGGGCAGACCGGAGAAACAGCCAATAGGAACACTGGAAATGTGATTGGCGTCAAGACGCCTGAGAGGAGAGGAGAGAAGAGAGAGAGACAGGGGGGATATGCACAAAAATATGAATTATATGGGTATATATGTGTGATTGGGTGAATGTTGTAAAGCAATAAAGGCGATATAATTACACTGTTTATTTTCTGCCAACTTCTCTATTTCCATACAGTGCTGGCCCTGTGAGTATACTCTGGCAGGTATAACAACCTGAACTGCAGACTGGACGCATTTTTCAGAATAACTCCGGAAAGACGCCGCAAGTCATCCGACAAAACGCAGCAGTGTGCAGACACCTTATTAAGTCATTATTCACCCGCTTTACTGCCAGCGTTTTTACTCGTCTTTCAAGATCAAGATCCAGCGATTTCCCCACGCAGATGTAAACAAAGGATGGAAAGACGAGTGTCTCCTCTTTTCACCAAAAAAACAAAACATTGTAATCCCAACCTTCTGTTCTTTAGTTTATTGGCAGTTGAATATGGCTTGTTTTCACCAAAAACGCAATCTTGGGGAAAAAGTAAATAAATAAATCTGAGATAGATGCATGTATATACCCTTACCTTAGACCAAGTACAGAGCCAAAAGTCAAGTATACTTGATTGTTTAAGTGGCTAAATGTCTGAAAACGCACATTATCCTCAATCCAACATATGAATAGAAAAGATACGCTGACGATAGTGCTTTCAAGCAGGTCTAGACAACTCTATGAAATCTATTTAAAAAAGTCTGCAACACAATTGTATGCGTTAAGTAGTAGGGCTCCTCTTCCCTCTTTCAGCTATAAGGGGCCATTGGCCTGGAAAACATTGACTGACACATAACGTACACATGTACATGTGTTTGCACGGCAGCAAGCGCGCGCACGTGCACACATGAGCACATGCATGCACACACAGACGCTCTTAAAGTGAACAGACAGCTACAGGTATCACTCTGTCTCTGTTGGAACAAAACGGCCTCTGTTCTCAGAGAGAGAGAGAGAGAGAGAGAGAGAGAGAGAGAGGAGAGACAGCGCATAATAGTTGATCAGATAAATGTGTGTTTCATTCACAGAGAGACTCCAGTCTGTCCATCCTTATCTCCTCTCCTCACGTCTCCTCTTCTCCCATCCTCTCTCTCTCTCTCTCTCTCTCTCTCTCTCTCTCTCTCTCTCTCTCTCTCTCTCTCTCTTTGCTGTGTTTCGCCATTTCCCCATTTTACAAGATCAGGGTTGGAAAAGTACTCACATTTAGACCTGAGGCCGATTTTTAAAACGCCTTCTAAATCCAAAAACTAGTTGTTCTGAAAATCTTCTATTCAAATGTAAGACCATTCCTGTTGCTATGGAAACACCGATCATTTCCCAGTTTTAAAGGTATAATATTAACAATGTGGTAATAATAACCAGTAAGACACCCTGAGGGCGCGAAGCTACCTAGCCCGAAAGGGCGAGGTCGCGTGCACGCATCCGCCTGGGTGACAGCAGACTGCAGGGCGAGCGCTGGCGCTTTGGCATGGGGGGGGTGTCAGATTAACATATGGAATGAATTCTGTAGTGGCCATACATGGAGCGCGTCTTGAGTGTACAGGTTTTGATGAGGTATGGCCATACATGGAGCACGTCTTGAGTGTACAGGTTTTGATGAGGTCAGATCAACATATGGAATGTCAGAACAGGTCAGCTGTATATGGAGATCTAAGGGTGGCAGCGGGGGCAGTGTCTTGAGTGTACAGGGTTTTGATGAGGGTCGGGCCTTAATTTTCGGGCCTGTTGAGAACTTTGGGGCGGGCCATCTAGAGTTTGAATAGAAATGTATCAGTCAAAAGGGAGACATCGAAGAGGAAGGACAGGTGGGGAAGGATCTACATATGGAATGTCAGAACAGGACAGCTCCATATATGAAAATCTAAGGGTTTGAGGTTTGAGGGTAGTTGAGTTGCTGGCCGGCCTATATATGCAGATCTAGGTGATGAGGAAATACTGTATGTAAAATGTACCTCAAAATGTACAGTACTTAAGTACAGTCACTCCGCTGTACAAGACCCCTCATCCTCTCTCGGTTTCAGCATTGCTTGCATTAACATATGGGACAGCGCGCTCGTGTGTGTGTGTGTGTGTGTGTGTGTGTGTGTGTGTGTGTGTGTGTGTGTGTGTGTGTGTGTGTGTGTGTGTGTGTGTGTGTGTGTGTGTGTGTGTGCGTGCGCGTGCGCCTGCATGCATGCTCACAGTGACTGCAGATTAGGAAGATTCTGGAAGCCTCCGACAGGAACTGAAGTCAGCTGGTTGTTCTGAAGCATCCTAAACAAACACATTGACATTTTAAATATGGTTTCCACATGAAGGCCAGCATGCAATGACACAAATATTAAAGGTACAGCTATGGTTACATTCATAGAATCATGGCATTATGTCTTCATGATACAATAACATGTCACTCTGTACTCTATATGGGTGTCTCCACCATATATTGTATGTGACGGCTGCAGAGACAGGACAGTACTTTTCCAGCCTTTTTGCCTCTTCATTCACGCACACACGCACATGCACACACACACACGGGTTGACACTAATGCCCGGCGACTGCCCATGGCAAGTAAATAAAACGTTCGGGCAAGTGGAGTTTGCTTGCAGATTGGCCGACGGGCAAGTGCATTCCGTCTTCATTAAATATTATAGGATATTTATGAAGAACAATGCTAGCTTTTTACAACTAGCAGTTGCATTCATCCTGGTATTTCAAAGTGACTGTCACCACTCCGTAGCTAGCAACATTCATAACGGA